>NW_017306892.1:824989-838740 GCF_000935625.1 Nanorana parkeri
CCCCCACCCTGTCTCCGTGTTGAATCACAGAAGCCTTGTATTCTATGAAAAGAATATAAGACGTATTATCAGTGGATGAGGGGGAAGGAAGGGGGAGAGCGAGCAACTCTTTATCACTTTACAATACCTGAAACTAGCAGCAGCAGCACCCAGAACATCAAAGCTGACAGTAGTACCTGGCATGGATACAACAAAGATTTTGAGCACTCTACAGTTATGCCAACATAGTATATCCAGCCATAGAGAAACTTTCCTGGGCCAATGAAAAGTAAAAAAAAGAATTCCCGGAGTTCAGCTTTCAGCCATAATGCACTGCATAGCCTTTGAACTGTGGCCATAGTGTCAGTGAATCGGATGCTGTTAGGCAGAGGTTAGGGTCAGTTAGAAAACTATACTTTCTCTGATTTCTAGCTCTTTGGGCACTCAACCCCCATTTGTTTTTTATTCCTAATATTAGAGGCTTTTCTGTCTTTTATTTTGTGTATGACTATTCTGTGATTATTTTTTTGCAGCAAGGCTTCCCTAAAAAGGGGGTTTTGTTTCAGTTAGGTGTACATTAAAAAGGTTAAGTGTACATTAGTTTGGTCTACTATCCCTAAATGCTTTGTCTTTAGTGCATTTTGGCCTTTTATCGTTGATTAAAACTGTCCTGCTATTGGCCAATTTTACACGGCTGTATCCTCTGTAGTATCTTAATTCTTGTAGTTAGGCTCCAGCCTGTGCTTATTGTCTCCAGTAAATTTAGGCCTAGGCTTTCTCATTTATGAGAAAGCTCCATAAAAACTCCTCTCATCCTCCGACCTCACTTTAGTTTGCAGGAGTGTTCACATAGAAACAGTGGGCACGTTATTTCTGGAAGTGGCACCAGAGCTGCTCAGTTAACAATACCCACCAGCCTCTTGATCCACAGAGGAATTGCAGTAATGTAACCATGTAGTAAAAAAACAACAACAACAAAGGTACAAATTTGGTGATTTTGACTATTTGCCACAGTAAAACCTAGCCATAAATCCAGTAAACTATTATTTGGCCTGTTTGATAAGGTTTGCCTTTACAACTATTGGTCATTAGATTTTCCTGTATAGTGGTTGCCTTTACAACTACTTAATACTTCCTCCAAGCATGTTATTTACCGTATTTATGTATTTTCAGTGTAGTCTTCGAGGCTGCATGAAAAGAAGTTCTCCTTGCTGTGTGGTATTCTAAAAACCTTTTTTTTTTGTCATTGGTACATGTCCCCTGTGACAATGCCCAGCTTCCCTTGCCTGTGTTTCACAGTAGTTTGCATATTAGCCATAAAAATGCACAACTTAACTTCAAGATTGACTCCCCTTTAGACTTCAATGGTGTTTGCCTCTAAGTTCAAGTTTGCCCTATTTTGAACAGGATTCAACAAACCCTTAGTGAATCAAACCCATGCAGATTGCCCCATTTGGTTTTTGGTTTCTAAATTTTGCATATGTAATGGCTATAGACATTGTAATAATCATTAGCCATGGTGCAAATATAGAACATTACTATCTCACAACAATTCTATGCTTGCTAAGGAAGATATCTGCATGTATGTGGCCTCCTTAACTTTATCCCAGGGCTGAAAGTCACATATATACTTTGCTTTAACTTTTTTAGTAGGTCAATGGCTAGCACAGACGCATAGTATTCCTTTAATTGTCTTACCCACTAGATTGAAGTGCTCTGCTCTAAACACAAAAGAAGCACACATTATAGCTCCGAGGTTCATCCGTTGTATTCTTTGTCATATTTCAAAGTGTTTAGCTGTATCTTCCCATTGTGTTAACTGAAATTCAACGTCTTGGTTCGCCATTGTCTGCAGCAGTCCCAGCAGTTCCATTGCCTTGCTTTTCTGACCCTGGCAACCAGCATTCTGAAACTGATTGTTGGTTGCTAGGCTCAGGAAAGCGCATCAACACTGAAGCTCTCTGACCTTAACAGGTTACCTTTGTAACTTCTATACTTTAAAATCGGAGATTATTTAGAAAAGAAATTCAACCTGAAAAAAAACACATGTCAAGGATCATTGAGACCTGACATTGAGGGTGGATCTCTCAAAAGCTTGCCATGAAAGAAGTTCTCTTCATTGAGATATAAGAACGTATCTGTGATTGGTGCAACTTATTTAGTTGACTTACATTTGACTAATACGTACACAATTTATTTTCAGTTATGTTTATTCACGTGGAGGAAGCTCAGACAGCAAGTTGTTTGACCATGATAGTCTATCATAGATTGACCTAATGGAGTATTTTAAAACTTGGTCTTACCAAAACTAGTATTCTGTGCCTGTAGTCTGCAGAGGGAAAGGGTGGCTTTTTTTCTGTATAGCTATTGTTCACACATTTCTTCTTATCTTCTGTAGAATTATAGTCATCTCATATAAACTTATTTACACAATTTTGAAAGACAGGTTAGGACCAGTACAGCAAGTAGATGTTCTGTGTAAAACAGGTTATACTAGCAAAGGGGTTGTTTTTTTTTTGAGTGCCAATGGTTTTGTATCTAGAGGCTGCAGTAATGGAAGTCCAGCACCGCTGGTTGTGTGATGGCCTAGCATTTCTGAGGCAAAAAGCAGGTAACGTTATAGAAGACCAGAGAGGATGTTTCAGTTTTGGATACTAGTGGATTGAATCACCCAATTGCTTCTCACAGCTCTCATATATCTAAATAATTGTCACAGTGTATTTTTAAATTCTTAGGGCAAGACTCACCTTTTGTATTTAAGGCCACTTGACAGTGTCTATAAATACCCTCCCCTTGCCCACTGATTCTTTTCATCCCCAGTGATCCTACACCACTCCTGTCACTATATTAGCTTATGTAAAATTTCCAGAACTTCCTGGTATAGGGAAGACAGTGACATCCTCCAATATAACAGTGCTTAGGTCTAGCTAGTGTTGAGTCGCTAGGTCTGGGTGATGTCTTATGACAGAGTGCATGATAATAACGCTTCCTCTTGCTTCCAACACCAGTTGGCACTGGGTATTTTGGTACTGGTTATAACAGAAGAAGATTCAATGTGTGTGTTTGTTGGGGGGGGGGGTCGGGTTGTATAGTTGAGTATGGGTCGGGGAGGGGGGTTGTCTTTTCATGGAATCTGTCACTTTGTCCTGAGAGGCAAAGTGATAGTGCCTCCTTAAGCATATATTTTGGAATATCTATTAGCATGTGAATCCATCATTTGGCTAGAGTTTGCCATAACAGTTAAACAGAACCTCTGGTAGGGGTTATATCACCACTGGAAAGGCACCATTACAAACTGAGCTCACTAGCATTAACACACTATTAAAATAGCAATTTTGGGTGCAGTTGATGTTTAACAAAACACTTCCTTTGAAAACTTGTTTCTGGTGTCAGTACACACGACAAATCTTTCATACCCAGTTTATCAGAGATGTAGAACAGGGCAACTTGTCTTGCATCAGTATGACAGTTTATGTTAGGCTGTAGGGAGTAACCCAAGAAAGGAAAAACAGACCTTTGATAGGAGCTAGAGGGAGGGGAACAAAACTGAAATTTTTATCAGGATATTTCAGTATTTTAACACTGGCTACTGACCTGTCAACAGAGCCCAGCAAAGACCTTTTTTGTGTGCATTCAATTGTGAGAAGTAAACAGAAGGACTGGTATCCTGTGTTTAGTAACTGGGTGGGGAACACAGTTTGGCAACACATATTCCTCTGAACTCTTTCATGGACAATGCGTCCTGTATACTACTATATCCTGCCTTTTTGTAACGTGGAAAGCTGGTATTAACCTTAGCAGAGATAGCAGGGAAAGGAACATTTAATAGTTTTATTTTCTTTCTTTTGTTTGCATATGGCTCCAAAGCTTTAGTTACACTTTCAGCCAAAGACTTGCACGTCCGTTTGTAGCACCGTTCTCAGCAGCATGATAGAGCTAAATGAGTCATTTTTTAAAGGTATCCTGTAACATTACAAGGCCTTTAAATCTGCCAGAACAGTTATTAGGTGCGCGTAAAGGGGACCTGTATCGTGGAAGCAAAATGGCAAGCAGAGTAGAAAGAACTTGTTCTTAGTATTCTCTGTGGTCTCCCTGCAGCCGATTTTTTTTTTCCAGTATTAAACTACCATGCCTTGTTCAACACTATGTACTTATAGAGAGGTGGTCATCTTTTTAGAAGAGTAGGGCTCTGCTTCCTTATGTCAGAGCTTCCTCCCTGAAGACTAATGATCTGATGACATGTAGTGAAATATTGAAGAGGCAGCAGGAGAGGTGGTGGAAGCACAAATCCACAGAAGGAGGCAGAAGCAGGGAGATCCTTACATACAGGTACAGATTACCCAGCAAAGAGATCAGTAAGCGTCATAGAAGTGACATTATCAAATCTCGGGAGTCTAGCAATGAGTTGAAGCAGCACCTTAGACCTGTAACTGCAGAAATACAGCTATTAGGGTACAGAACACGAGGACAGTCACATGCCTGGAAGTGGACTGCTATTTTTCAGGAGGAATTCTATACGAAAGTACATTTTCAGGCCACTGCTTAGAAAAAAAATAACATTTCTATATATTCCCTATAAGACAGCTGATCTTACATTTTTTTTATCCTAGCCTACTTTAATTAGGTGTAGCAGGCATTTTTGCATTGAAAGTCATAGTGGGTGATGGTGTCTAAGATTCAAGTATATGATAGCATTTATCAAAATGTCTTTATCACATGTCTTTACCTGCGGTAGGCCTTAATCGTAGCATACATTGCCAGCGGTTATCCCAAGCAACACATTTTGCAAAATATTTTCTAAACTGGCAGTTCTACTGGATCCAACTTTACCTTTGAAAAAACAGTAATGGTTATCTGGCAAATCCATGAATTAGCTTTTACCCTGTGATAATTGTATTGATTTATATCCAGTTCTAATGAAATTGGCAGGATCAGGCAGTGACCATCCTATGTCTCTGGCTACCCTTAACATGAACCTATCATGCCTACATCTTAGGGTGCCTGCAAGCATTTTTGCTTGTTGTAGGATCATATTTTTCATGCATAGAAAGGACCCTTGTTCACAGGCCCAAGTGTTGTATAAGTGGTTGTGACTTCTCTTCAAACTAAGATAAAACCCTGCCCTTTTACTGCAGTAAGCCCCACTCTATGTCATTCAGTTGCCAAGTGCCAGGGCTTCTGTTGCCAGTAGAGTAGTTTATGCATATTGGTAAGATCATTCAATAAAACAATGTAAAGAAGAGAAATCAAAAGAATAGTGATTGAATGGAAGAATCCAATGCAGGCAGTCAATGAATCCTTCATCAGAGATTAGTTAGCCATGGGTAGAGGTCATAGATTACACAAAGACCATCTAAATGGCAGAATGATCATCGCACATCCATTGGTTCCCCAAGTGGTCAAGCTGTTTCCTTTGCTAAATACATTTTGTTTCTGATAAAACTTCCCTTAATTCAATTTGTGAATCAGTTTTTAAATGTATAGACAAGAGGGAATTCCTGGAAACTTCTGCCTTGCGTGAGACTTACAATGCAATGTCTTGGACTCCCATGTCACAAAGCAGGTTAATGTTTGATCAGATTTGGCCATTTCATCCAGTTTAAATAAAAATGTAGATCTTCATAAGCAGACTCATCTGTAAAACACAATGAATGTAACAAAGAGATGATGCTGACACTTTTATACAATCATTCATCATCTTTACAGTGTCATTGACCCCCATTGTCTAACAAACTAAGGCTGCATTTGTCATGGGTGTGCTTTATTCAATTTTGCATACCTATTTTGAATAGCCCAAACTTAATGAAATTGTTCTTCGTGGTACAGTTTGCGAACAAAAGGTTTTCTCTAAGCTCTTAAGGTCTATTCACACGTGTACTTTTAAAATGCATGCATTTTTCATATTTTTAACGCACGCTATTTTTTATACTTTCATTGAATTCGTAAGCTGAAATGCATTTTTTTTCCTTTTTTTTCCCCTCAAGTCATATTACCATTGAAAAAAAAAAACATTCACATTTCCTGCTGTTACATGTGGTTTCCTGTGTGAAATAAGCGCTATTTCTAATCATTACATAGCAGAAACGATGGGGGCAAACGCACCAAAATCCATTAAGGAAAATGTCCTAACAACTCAACATAGAACTGTAAAGGACTCCTTAAAGTACACATGTCATGAGAGATCTATAGGGGCTACCATTGATCTCCTTCTGAAAATGATTGTTGGTCTGCTGGATCTATCTTCTATAGTTATGAGTCATAGACAAGCAGCAAATAAAAGTCAGAGAAACGTTATACATAGTGGTCAATGAGAACTGGCCCTTGTGCTGGTCTGACTTCAGCAAAGTGAATTATATTTGGTCCTGCCCTTATAGAAATAATGCTTAAATATTACACATTTTTATTGAATCTAAGAATTCCTTATCTCTATGTTTGTTCCAGGTCAGTGAATTAACATAGTGAAGCCATAGCATTAACATGACACCCAGGCAGCTGTCATTCTTAGATAAAAAGGTCAGCAATGGCAGTCTACATAATTCTCTCTTGACAAGTTTACTTTCAATGGTTTGAGCATATTCTATAAATCATTAATGTATTTCCTCCCCATTGGTGTCCAGCAAGCTTCGTTGAGCAGGGGCATTGTGATCATTATGGGATTGCCTACTGAGAAAGTTTGTTGAAACAGTATTGCTATATACCGTAGATGTTCACTGTCTTATTGGATGATACCAGTTTTGATGAGCATAGCCTTCATTTGTTTAAATTGCCTAGCTAACTGAAACAGAGTTGATCACTGATCTAGGTCCCAATCGATCTATTTCTACCCAATTTAAGAGCAAGTGATCATGTACAAAATGGAAGCTAAATGGTAGCTTTACACAAATTTACTATCCAAACCTCCCTCTTTTCCTGTAGAACATGTCCAATAATGGATTTTTTTCTTTTAGCTTGTTCTGTAGCAAGAACTATTTTATTCCCATCATCACCATGCTTGTAAAATTCTCACAGGGACAGCACCTGGTATCTCATGTCCTATTGAAATAGGCACACTCTCCAGAGCTACGTCACCCAAGCTACGTCACCTTTCTCTACGCACAGTGTGTGGACAGGTTCTTGGGATTGAAGACGGCGGCATTGTTTTTCTGGGAAATAAATAATTAAGGCTGATTTACTAAGCGAGAATGAGAATGTTCACACAAAAACAGTAAACATTCACTTTAATTATCCAGTCATGTGCATATTAAATAAACAAGAATTTGCTTTGCTCATGGTTGGATAATTAAAGTGAATCTTCACTCTGTTTTTGCGTGAACTTTCTCAATTCCTCTAGCAAATCCGCTTCAGACTAGGTTCACACCTAGGTGACTCCTGACCGCTCGGCAATCCGCCCGGTTTTGTGCACGATTGCTGCGCGGTCAGGAGTTGCCAAGGTGTGAACCGATCGCGCTGTGGGTGCCATTATTTTCTAGTGCAAGTGAACACAGCTAAAAAAAACAGCGCGTTGTGTGTCGCAAAAAAAGGTACTTGTACCTTTTTTTTTTTTTAGATTCTTGCGTGGATGTCACCCCATTGAAATCAATTGGGCCGTGTGATCGCGTGGCCCGCGTGTAATGCAGTGTAGTGCAGGTGTGAACCTCGCCTCAGTGTATGCATATGGAGTAGGACGTGTGTGTGTGTGTGTGTTGGGGGGGGGATAGGCAAACTGTAGCCCAGCAGGCAGGGCTGACAATGCTGCTTAGATTTTCAGAGCAGATAGGGCACTGTGTTGTCAGCCCAGGGAAGTTAGAAAAAAATTAGGAAAAGGATTTCTGGGAGATCAACAGGTATTGTTAAATACACTTTAAAGACTCTGAAGCAGCAACCAAACACTATTTAATGTTTTATTAATTAAGAAAACATTAAGCACAAATATAAAAGTGATTTATATAGATGCCAAAAAATAATAACTTGGGGATATAAAGTGCATTTCCCCACAATTATGGCATAATTTGTTTGCTTTCTCAATTAGCAGAACCATTGTGCCATCCAAAAAAAACAAAACGTAAAAAGACCCTCTTACACCGTTTAATCAAAGTCTTTTCATTCTTGCTTTTGTTTAGTTCCACTTTAAATGTCGGATTTCGGGTTTAGTTCCACTTTAAATGTCAAGATAGTCATCTAAATAGTTAATCTGTTTTCTAGAGCAGATACGCTTGGAGTGTATAAGATCTCCACCTTGATATTATTCCCAGCAGATTGGGGATATTAGATAATTTCCTTCTATTTATTGTACAACTGCACCATGTTATCTCTCTATCTCTCAAATAATTACTGAGGAAATCTACAGTATTATTATGGTGTTTTTTTTCCTTTTTATTTTTTCCTCTTTGGGCTTGTACAATAAAAAGCCAGACACTGGTGCAATGTGTTGATGTTACAGACAACAAAAGTTTTTTCTCATCCTCCCATTGTACAATAAATAACTTAGAGAGATACTTATCACATCAAATACCTCATCTGTGTCCATGAAGAACAAAGGAGAGCGAAACGTTAGGGAGGTTATAGAAAAACACGGTAAGAAGGGGAATAAAAAAAAAACAGCTCCATCTCCTAGCCGCCTGGTGCATCAGTCTAAAGCCTGGAGTAGAGGACGTATTAAGCTTTCCTGTTGAAGTAAGATGTTGTTTGCTAAATTATGAATGTGTGTAATTAAAATCGAGTCGCTGTTTCTATGAAAGATTTACAATGTTATTTCATCGTTTGTCATGGCTAATTAACAATATTAGATGAAGTTTTTCTTCTTCAAAGGTCTGATTTTTTTCTCATTTATTTATGTCAGAAGTGATAAACAGAGTACTTAAAAGCATCTCGGGCGGTGCGCAGAGAAAAGCAGCATGCTCGCTTAACACCTCCAAGGTTCACGGTTCGAGTCCCAGCAGAGACAGGCAGCTCTGTCTCCTACAATGAATATAATTAATGGTTTCAAAGTAACTGGTTAAAGGGCTTTATTTTATTATTTTGTAGGATGAAGTCGTAGTTTTAGGATGTTCTGAATGGGGCAGATCTAGGACAAAAAGCGCAGCTCGACTGTACGTTACCTGGATTATTAATATTTATGTGTACCTTAAAGCTCTGTTCTTATTCACTCAGTAATCATTCATTCCCCGTGTCCTAGGTTAGCTCTGCTGTTTCTTTATTTTAGAATATTAAGCCATCTCACTTTACTCTTTTCCATTTTTTTATGTCAACTTCTGCCTGCTTATAGATGTCCCCCAGATGGGACCTTAACGGTTCCTTAGTATACAGTAGGATCTTGTTGCTTTAGTTATTTGGGACTTTGGATAACTATTGAATATGATTGCGTATAAAGGTCAGAGATCTTTATCCAGTCAGAATATGGATACTGATTCTAGTTGTTCATGGGATTCTCCAGTTCCAAAACTGGCTCTAAACCTAAGATGGCTGTTGGTTGTGATTTCATTAACAAATCCTGACCAAAATAGGTTGAATTGGGCAAAAGCAGGCAAGTGCACATAGGCACTTTTTGAGTTTACAAAATGTAGTCAGCTGACCCTACTAATGGCATCTATTGGAACATTGCTTAGTTGGTAACCAGTTGTATAGAGAATGGCCACATGTTTTAATTTGGTTGTCTACCAAACATTTTATTCATAAAGGCAGCTCAACAATAGGCTTTCATTAAGTGGAGGGCTCAGTTTAAACTGGAGGTAGACTAGCACGGATAGCATGGCCAGCTGGGGAGACTTTGGGCACCCTTGGGTCCTCATCAAAAGTTGATTTAAGTATGTTATAAATATGTCACATGATTGCTGCAGTCAAAGGAAGAGATTAATATTGGTCAACATTTTGACTGAATTGTCTATGATTTAATTAATGTCATGCCTTACTTGTCTGGAGCAATCATGTGATATACTGTATATACTCTATTTGAAGTAATTGCTAATGGGTACCCAACAGGAACCCAAAGTCACTACAGCTAATCATTAAGTGTGATATACTTTGTAAAGTGACCTGCAAGCTTAAAACCACCAAGGGAGCATTTGGTAGACTGGTGCTATATCATTTAAATATTACTGCATGGAAGGTGCAGTCACTCATGGTGTTTAGTCAGAAATCATTAAATTCTGACTAGGTTCTATGTGTTACTTTACTTACACATAACCATTGCTCTGTGTGCTCTCTTATTGAAAAATCCTGTATACGTTGTTTATTTCTTTTCATGCCAACTTCGTAAGAACTACTCTTTTATCAGCTTGTTGCACACCACCTGTTTTGAACTACAGTTCCTATAATGATCGCTTCTAATTGACTGATCCCCAACTGATTGCTGCCTATGACTGGAGCTTTAATTCAATGACAGCTGGGGTGCCAAAGGTTTTCTACCCATAGCCAAGAAGCACAGAATAATCGAGCTTAGACAAGTCTTCACTCTACAGAAAACCTAACCTAGATAAACAGAAACACTTTGAATTGAAGGTCCCCCGTTGATCGGAGGATCTCTTCAGCAGCATGCAGAATGCAGACCTCTCACATGTTTAATTCTTTGCTTCCTTTCATTACAGCAGCAGCAGCAAGTGGCTACGCAGCAGTTGGCTTTTCAGCAACAGCTAATACAAATGCAGCAGCTGCAGCAGCAGCACCTTCTGACACTGCAGCGTCAAGGTCTCCTTTCAATCCAGCCGGGGCAGCCCTCCCTTCCACTGCAATCTCTTGCCCAAGGTTTGTACAAACAGAGTTCTTTTATTTTTATTTTTTTGAGCCATTCTGTTGCACTATTGGGAACAATTATGGTGGCATATTTATTTAGATATGTGACAACATCATAGTACTAGTACATGAATAAACTGCTCACTGTGGTACTGATTACTGCCACTGTTACACTAACACACGCCTTTGCTTAAAGAGGACATATACTATGGAAACAGTGCCCACAAAAAATTGAAATGGAGGGCAAAGTACTAGTCACTAGTTTTGCCTTTAGCTGATCTTACCACTTACCATGCCTCCTTCTTTGTTGAGACAGCCACCTTGGTATAGGAGCAGGACTTTGCTTCCTCACGTTAGAGTTGCCCTCTGATGAATGGTGATATGAACTATTGACTGGAGGGGTAATGATCCAGAAGCAACATGGGAAGTGAATACAACTCAAATCCACAGAATAGCTAAACTAGGAGCAGGAAGATTCTTGCACTACATCTCCTCAGGTATAACTCGTGAGAATAGCAGCCATCAGAGGCAGGAGTGGGTGAGGTATGACTTAGTTTAGCTCACACTGGAGATATGCAGCTATGAGGCTCCAAGCACAGAAGTATCTAGGCACAGTTACATGTGACAAAGTGCACCACTACTTTTCAAGAGAAATTCAATTATTACAATTGCTTTTCTAGATATTATTTATGAGATGGCAAAGCTTTAATTTTGGAGAATAGGACCACTTTAACAATCATTGCAGTACATTCCATCCTCCCAGCAGCCCTGCTGAGAAAGATCACTGTGACAATTAGGAGAATACAGATGCTCTGGCACCCTGTTATCCCCACTGTAATACAAATGAGAATAATGACTGTATCACTCAAGAAAATTATCATTGGACTGATCGGCTAAATTAATTTTAAGCCTGCCAAGATGGCGGCCTTCTTGTTCACACATGACAAGTGCACGTTAAATGCAGCGGTGGAGAATTGCCATGCATTAAATGCTAAAGCAGAGAATTGCTTAGATTACGAAACAGCCTTCTAGTCCACGATGGTCATTAGAAGTCAGTTGCATCAGCGAGAGTATTTGGGGCCTCTGATGTGTCACAAATTACAGCTTGAAAGGTAATAAGCAGTGTGTCACCGTGGTGGGTAATTTAGTTGTAAATACATTTATCGATTTGCTTTCTGCTATAATGTGTCTATAGATGAATGAGCTTGTAAAAGTATTTGTTGTGCAAGGCAAGAGATTACGCTGTGCATTTCCAGACCTAAAATAGATCCTGTCTAATTCCTTACAATATGGGCCTTAATGCTTATTGTTTTACTATCAGGTTGTAAAACTCGACTGAGGAACACCATATTTAAAACTGTTTCCAGCACTTTTAAAGCAACTTTGTTTTTTTACTGTAAAACCACAGTGTAGGATTAGCTGCTGGTAGTCCAGGTGAGAGTCACAGTTGTATTCACTAAAGGGTTAGTCCACCTAGAGGTGAGTAGGTTATGGCTGGAGCCTGGTGGGCTTGGTTACCCGCTTGCTTTTAATATGTCTTGCAGACCCCAGCAGCATAATTACTCTGCCTTAGTTGCTATCTTCATTCCTGCCCACATTACACAACTACATGTTTTGGACAGTCTCCGATGTTACCCCACTTCCTGTTCCATTCTCCATGTTACAAAACAAAAAGATTAAACATCCATCACAGAGAGTGATGGCTACAGACCTTAGCAGTGGGAACTTGTAGGTGGTTTAATTCCCCAGTATCTATCAAAAATCAGATATAAGTTTTTTGCAAGCTGGTCCGTTAGGGTTGATCAGTTGAGTTTAAAAGGCATGACTTTCACATATCTGGCCATATAATTGTACACAATCAAGATCTAGCATTCACCCTAACATCTCTACTTCCATCCTACCGTGTTGATTACAAAGATACATTAACTGGCTGCAGGAGTTGTGTCTGAACCATAAACAGCACATTAATTAGAGTAACTCATTTATTTATCATTAGTATATTAAGATAAGGAAGAAGCCTGCTCAGTTTTTCATTGCTGACCCTTATCTAGGGATAAATGAGTCTTTTGTCCTCCAGCTATGGAGGGCAAATTACAATTTACAGCAGAAAAACTTGTCAGAAGCTTCAGTTCATAACACTTGAACAGCTTGGGTTGCCACATTACTGTTACACAGTACTGGTTTCATTTACTAAGGTTCTGCTAAGAGTGGTGTACAAAACATAGCAATTGTGCTTCCAGTAATATTCCTCCATTCATGTTGGAGCTGCAGGGAAAATAAAAATAGATTTTTGATTGGTTTCTCTGGATTACTACACTTTACCCATACCAGACCACAATCTGTAGATGAAAGTATATCTAACCCTAAGAACAAAATGGTTATATATTGCAGTTTACTAGTCTTTAGACATTGTGACTGCATTTGGTTTTCTTTATTTCATGCAATGTACATGTTTTTAAATACAACAAAAAACCTTGTTGACTCGGATAGAAACCCAGTGCCCTTGTGACTTCCTAAACTAAAGTTTCAAGGAATGTCATCCTCCTTCTGTGAGCTACAAAACAATTCCCCTCTATATAATGGAAGTGTTTGTAGTCCAAACCAGGAGAGAAACCTTGGGCAACAAAGCTGCTTCTTGATAGCTACAGTGCAGCGTCATCTTCAAAAGCAAAAATAATTGATACCTATTCCCATACCCAAATAAACAACGTATTTTACTTCCAACTCAAAAATTAGTAAAAACATGTACCCCCCTTTTAAAAGACCATTGTATTGGGACCCATGATATCAGGGTCCATATTTAAAATAGGACATATCATGGGTCCCAGTATGATAGTCTTTTTACAAGGGGGGCGGGGTTCACCCGTGTACATGTTTTTAATAATTTTTGAGTTGGTAATAATTTACATTGTTTATTTGGGGATGGGAATGAGTATATTATTTGGTTTTGATAATTATTGCAATTGGTATACTGTACTGGTAAACTAGAGTTATATATATATGTGTGTGTGTATATATATATATATATATATGTGTGTGTGTGTATGTATATGTGTATATATATA
>NW_017306892.1:839167-845116 GCF_000935625.1 Nanorana parkeri
TATATATATATATATATATAGTAGTCCTATTGTAGTCCTAGACAGCAAATGGCAATAAGCCCCTTCTTCTTTTGTGATTACTGTATGATGTGGACTCCAGTTTTTTGAGGCTTGGGAGGTCTCTTGACTTTTTGTGATATATCTAGTCTTAGTATTTACAGTGTGGGCTACAATTACAGGAAAGCATTTTGATTGCATATTTATGTCTCTTGTGGGAGAAGCAAGAGTTAATGTACAAGACGATATTTCTGTCCGCCTGCAAGCCATTAGCACAATTTGATTGTTAGCTTCTTGACAAATTAGGGTCAGCGATCCTGGATAGTCACACCGTCTTTGGCCAGCTAGAATCATTTGAAACTGATGTCATTACCAGCTTTAAATCAACTTTCTGCTTGTTTGAACATGGTCACCTGGGTCTGCAACACACAAGGACAAAGAGAGGTTGACTGTGTTTGTCTAGCCAAGTAGCGATCCTTAGGTTTGTGAAATTGAGTTTCAGGAGCAATAATCTGTCATCTGTCCCCATAACATACATTTTTTAAAACAAAAGGCTGCATTTTCCTTTATAATGAAGAGATCGGGTCTGTCCTGGAGAAGCGTTGATCAAGGGAAACCAGCGACTAATATTTAATAAAATGTCAAAAAATTGTCTGCCTGGGACAGTCATGTATCAGCTGTCAGAGAAGAGAAAAGAGACAAACTCGCTGCTTGCAAATTCTCTGCCATGATTAACATTTTTTTAATGGATCCATCAAATGCGCTAATGCTTTCTCTTTCCAGTTGTGTTTGCTGTGATACCGATTAGTATTGGCATGCACACTACATGAATGTCTTATCTAGTTATTGAATTCTGATGCATTTTGCACTGCAGTCCCTGTTTGGTTTGCCTTGCCTAACAACATGTCTTCAGTCTGGTTTCCTTGAGTTGTATAGGCATGGGGATTTAAAGGCCTAGTTCACCTTTCCCACCATGGTTAATGTTGCACCCATATTTAGGGTGCAACATAAAACCTGGACGCATTCCCCAACCCCCCACCCTCAAACCGCCCCCACCTATTTGAATTGCAGAGTAGTTTTCCCTGGAGCGTCCTGTTGATATTTTATTTTAGCTCAGCTGAGCGTGGCTCCATCCATCTAGTTGCATCACCATTCACAGGGTTCAGATTGCAAGTCCCATTTGCCACCAGGGCAGAGGGACTCAGAGATCTCAATGGATTGCAAGTGTAGCAATGGACTTGTAGTCCATTGATTTCTTTCTTCAGCATCATAACTGAAGGTCGGTACCTCTGTATGGACCTGGGGCCGGGATGTAAACAATGCAGGAGCCAGTGCATTGAACGCACAATACACTGATCGCGGTTGCAATTCTCTGCAAGCAAGGAGAACTATGGGGCCGGCTATGGCCTGCTATATGCTGGGAGTGCCGCAGCCAACAACTGGCAACTGGCTCTGCCTCTCTAGAGGCAGAGCCAGCTATACCCGACCCCTCCTCCATCCTTCCCTCTAGTCAGCGATGGAGGATCGAAGAGGGGAAGGGGGAATCCCTGCGGGGAGCGATGACTAACAGTCTGCAGGGGGATGATCGGGAACTGAGCGGATCAGCTGTATATTTTCACTCACCTCCCGATCAATGGAGCCGACGTGTGACAGTCTCAATGTTGCACGTCGGCTCTAACTATGGGGATGAGTGTAATTCATGCACCCCATAGTTCTCCTTTAATGCAAAAATTGAATAAACGCACATTTTTTATTTTATTAATGTTGGTGCATTTATAAAATCTATGCAAAAGGTGGAATATGTCTTTTAGCTGGTACTCCAGGCAAACAGGTCAAATACACATTTCAAATAAATATATGTTTACTGTTGTGACCTGCAAAATGATTTGTATTTTTGTCCTGATTCTTGTTATGTTAACACCTCAGCTTTACCACACATTCAGCTACTCAGTGAGCAGGCTGGAGAAGAAGAGGTGACATGGGAACAAATAAATAAGAGCGTCATCTCTACATGCGGAGGTGTTTTAATTACAAGATTGTTCGTACAGAATAAAAAATAGTCACAATAAAAAAAAAATGTAAAAAAGTAATTGTATGCATTTTAACTGTGTAACTAGCTGTTTGCCTGGCATTACTCTTAGAAAACGACTTCCCTTTTTAGACAAACAACTCAGAGAAATAATTAACTTTATAAAAATGTTTACCATTCTTGTTCCTGTACGACTTTATAGGCTAGTTAAAGCGACTCTGTCCATTTATTAAACAGGTTGTATAGAAGAGCGCCCTGCAAAGCGGGCAGTTGATGCTTGCCTGCCCCACTGCCCATGTGGTTCACCTCGTCTGCAGTGAAGAGAGAAGTTAGCTGAAATATTTTCAGCATCTGCTACACCTCCGGTTGTGCCAAATGCCAAGTCCCTCCCTATGCTCTGGGATTCCTTTGTCCAGCCAATATGTACTGTAGTGATATAGGGACTTGCGGAAGGAAGTGCAGTTGGTATCGAACTCTCTAGGTAGTGTCAGAGGCAGATTTTCCAGGATGTTTATTTCATTAATTGCTTGCTTTGAGGGGAGCCTTTAAAAAAAGCTGCAGAGTACAAAGTATCCATAATGCACCCTTTGAAATGTTGAAATCTTGCTGATTGCCATGGAAGTGTCTTTATGTCTCGTCTAGAGTCTAGTGTCTCCATATGCTATAGAGTTATCTTGTAAAGTGATTGAGTCATTTCTATCAATACTTGGCTGGGAAGACTATGTCTTCATATGGGTCATAACTAGGTCACTTCTGCTACACTAATCAGCAGCTGGGGTTTGAGCAATGGACACTCCAGTCAGAGGCTTTCCACTCAGGTTAGCACCTGTTTACAGCTGTGCCCTTGCCATGGCATTCATCTATAATGTGCATTAATGTATGTCGTTTTACATGCACGTATGTGAGTTTAGACACATATTTAATGCATGCGTGTATTAGGTTTTTTGCATTTTTATACCCATTATGATAAAAATATGCATTAATGCACACTTTTATGCAGTACAATCCACTCCTGGGGGCCTTTTCAATATGGGGTACATAAAAACCTAGCACAGTGCTGAGCCTATTTACCACTTACAGTAGAATTGAAGAAATTGTTTTTAATTCACTTGACGTTTCTTTACACGAATCAGTTAAATGCAGGCATTATATTTTGTGATACTCAATGTGTAAAAGTCCATTCACGAAAACAATCTCAGGAATGTTAGCTCTTGGAAGTAACGTTGGCTTTCAAGTGCTCATTTACATCATACCGCAACATTTAATGCATTAATAATGCTTGTTGTTGCAATGCATGGTGATGCACTGTAGATGTGCATTGCAGTGCAAAGTTTATTGATCCCCAGTGCACATCTAGAGTGTGCTGCAATGTACCCATGTTAGAGAGCAGTGCAACGCACAGATGCAAATGCTCATTGCGTCACATTAAAAAAATCTTGCAATCTATTTATTCCCGTGCATGGCCTAATAAAAAGCTTACTGATTGCGAGGTTGTAGCAGGTGTCTATTGGGGAGGGCAGAAAATTATGCCATTAAAGGTGGAAATAAAATAACATGTCATGGTATAAAATAAGGATCCATGAGAAATAAAGGTTTGCCTTGGTCAAATAGATATCATAGTAAAAAAAAAAAAAATCCACACCTATGCAGTGTTTATAAAATTGACTTTTTAAAGAGAAAAACAAAAAAAATAACACAGCAAATGACTGCAAGTATAAACATTTGAACTGTCAGTGTCCCTCCCTGCGGTAAAAAACATGGTTCACTTCAGGCAAACACACTGTTGTGAACGGGACCTCAGGGGTGAATCGAATCAGCCCCTTTAACAGCTATTATCTCCTATAGAATGTTCTGTAGCCACAGTTGTACCAGCAGATCTCTAAAGGCGGATGTATAATCTGAAAATTTGTACAAGGGCATACATATTATTTCAAGAACCTGTGCAAGCACACAGATGAATGATTAGAATAAATACTGTACTAAAGTATTTATAAATAATATTTCCTAAACTATTCCACCTTGTCTGTAAAAAATAAGTCAAGGCATCTGGACTTGCTTTATTTTTCTTGAAGACGTTTCACTGATCATCCAACCAGCTTTCCCAATTCTGAATGACTTGTACAAAAAATTATCTGGGAATAAATATGGTGAATGTTGCTCCAATCTACATAATCTGTTGGTCGCAAACAGGTGTTGATTGCATTTGCATAATTGGAGTCTAGGAGGTGGTGTTAACCTGCCCAGAGACAATGGGCACACATACAATGCTGTTTTAACACCTCTCTCTGGTCAGGTTAACACCACCTCCTAGACTCCAATTATGCAAATGAAATCAACACCTGTTTGCGACTAACAGATTATGCGGATTGGAGCAACATTCACCATATTTATTCCCAGATAATTTTTTGTACAAGTCATTCTGAATTGAGAAAGCCGGTTGGAATGTCTTCAAGAAAAATACAGCAAGTCCAGTTGCCTTGACTTATTTTTTACAGATATATCATGACCTGTATGAATGAGAACCTTCACAGACATATTCCACCTTTCTGCTTGCATATATCAAATTCTTGAAGCTGGCGGTTTATATATCTACGCTAAAGACCATCATTCAACGTGAACAATCTTGTTGTGTTGATATGGCAATCAGACCGTGTATATGCAGACCGCCGAACAAAAAGTCTAAAAGGCAAGCTGCAAGTTTTTGGGCATTTTAGCATTGTAAGTATATTGGAAGCAAGGGCCGTAAGGATGCAAGGTGCTCAATACATGTCAAGCAGTGTATAGCATACATATAGTAGAGCAGACGGAAAAAAAGGCATCTTTTACGGGTCAGATTGGTTGCAGACATGTAAAACAATCCCTTATGTGTGAGTAGCAGCTTTTTGCCTCATCTGATAACCAAGAACAGATTTTTTTTCCTTAACACTCTTTAAAATTATGATCCGGAAGCTTCAGAGATCTCTCTGGCATCAGCTCCCACTAGGCGGTTGAGGAAGGGGGGGTTACCATACAGCGAGTGACTGAATTTACAGCCTGCACACATTAATTTGCGAATTAATTAGCCGCTGCATTTTTGGGGGGCTATGTGCCTGAAACACTTGAGAGGTATTACTAGCACGGAAGGAACATTACAATTTCATATTGCAAAGGAGTGCTCGGCTAATTAATAGATGCATTTCCTTAAATACCAGCACAAAATAGCCTAGCCGTGCCTGACGCGTTTTAATCCAAACACTCCGGGTATTAGCATCAGAGGGACAATTTGATGCGCTATTGTTTTAATGCAGAATCAGGAGAGTAAGGGTCAGCTCTCTTCTGAGGTAATTGTTAGTGTGTAGACAGTCCTGTCAAGTACGTTTGCTAAAAATATATCCTACACTGTCACTTTGCAAGGTGCCGGGAAATAATGGCCTGCATGAAAAAAAAAAAAACGGGACACAGGGTTGCGTGCTAACCTTTTTTCCCCCCCCCCTTCTTTGTTTAATTTGTCTCCTGGGCTTAATTTTAAAGGACATGTGATAATTGAATATGTCTAATAGCTAAATGCTCATTTGGTACCAAATCTATCAAAATATAATTGGCGTTTTTTTTTTTATTTAAATGCATGTGGCGGTTTAGACAGGAGACGGAAACGAATTGGCTTTAGAGCCAAATGATACATTTTCAGAATTATTGTATCACCTAATGTATTAATGTTGGTCTCCTCTCCCATATTTAATAATTTCTAAAAACTATATTAAGATTTTTTTTCTCCCCCTCGTTATTAGAAAGTAGAGTGGGGTTTGGCGAGGACCTACTGTTTTTGTTAATGCAGCTCTCTCAAAGGCGGGGAAGGTTACTGGTGTGTCGTGCAATAATTTACTCCTCTTTGATATGCAAAATATCCACGGTGAATAAAAAAAAAAAAAAATTCTATCATAATC
>NW_017306892.1:846453-857781 GCF_000935625.1 Nanorana parkeri
TTCTATCAGACTCATTTCACAGTTCTTAGCCACTTACGTTCTCTAGAGCCTATTGCCTCATTAGACCATTGCTCTTCGAAGCCGGTATAATTAAAATCTTTAACAGTTTAGAGAAGTAAAGATGTTTGGCTGATCACGTTGAGATGATTATCTGCGCATTGTATTCTAAATGAAAAAAAAAATTAAATTTAAAACCCCAGCATTTTTTTATGATGTGTTCTGAATCAATAAAATCTCAGCCGCCTGTTTTATTTTTAATGTAGCACCTTGAAAGGACTGTGATTTAAATTCTGGTGACGCTAATGAAAGCCTTTACAGCTCCCGCGCAATTAAAGGTATACATCGTAGTTTAAAAAAAAAAAAAGCAATTAAATGCTGGCATTGGAATATACAATAAGTTGTCACAGGATTGATGCAGCCCTATTAGTACAAAGACAAAAAAAATACCCTTTGCTATTTATTTTTAAATTTTTTTAAACGTTGTTTTCTTTGCATAAATTTACTGAATGGCATACAAGATGTCCACATGTTTGGTAAAATTATTTATACATTTTTAATTTTTATATTGCAACAACTCATTCTCAGTCTCTTTACTGAGTACATTTCAGAACTTACACTCTACTGTTCCTACCACACTCAGCACTCTATGCTACTTTAGCTTAAAACCAATACACTTAAAGTAGTAATAACCCCTTCGTGACTGACGACGTACAGTGTACGTCGCCAGCATCGGGGCTGTTTAAACAGACTCCCGGCGACTTTTGCCGCCGGGACTCTGTTTAAACTTGTAGAGCCGACTGTCGGCTTTACAACAGAAGCGATCCTGGCACCCTCAGTCCCCCTCAGTTGCCCCCACACTTACCTGTCAGCGACGCTCGTCCTCGCCGCCGGTCCCAAAGCGATCCTCTGTTCCCCGAAATTCCGGGTTGCGGGGGGAGGATACTGATGGCAGAGGAACCATCAATCAAAGAGGGAAGGGGCGTGGCCTGCCACAGGGCTGTGTGTGTCTGTGGACGCACACAGCCACCGCGCGCACGTGCGCCTCCATTAGAACGATGGTGGCACCCAGGGGCCTGGGGGAAGAGCGCTGCGGGGACCCACTTGAAAACTAGGCATTAAACCGTTTTAAAGAAAAGCAGCAACAGCCTCCAGCAAAGGAGGGTCTACTTAAAGGAAACATTAAAAATAATTGAGGCTTTAATATCACTTTAATGTGTATCTATAACCAAAATATATTTTTTTAAAGTTTTGAATAGGGCAGGGAAAGGTTAAAGTGACACTAAACGCAGGAGTTAAATCTTACAAACGCATTCAATCCCGGCATAATTGTCAGGATTCGCTTCAGCTGCGGCGTCTCAGTATTCCGCGAGCTACAGCCTGGGGTGACGGAAGGATGCTAGTTTGTGTCCTCCCGCTTACCCTAAGGAGAACTATGGGGGAAAGCCTTAACCCCATAGTTCTCCTTTAATAGCCTTGTTTATCTAAGTATTTTCATTAAGGGCTTGTAGAATGAAATCAGAAAATTCCAGCCTGTGAGCAGTGGGGCTTAGAAAGGAGTCCGCAAGTCTCTTGTGAATACCAGGGCTTGCAGGCAGAGGATTTCCGACTTTGCAAGCTTTTATTGAATTGGACTGTAGATGTCACTCCAGATACCAGCAGAGCATACAAACTTTTTGCACTGGGAGTGTGGGGTGGTTTTAAAACTAAGGCCTTAAGACATTATTGTATCTAAACCATTGCAACAAATATTTTATATATTGTAGCTTACCACTCCATGCATGTGGTGGCTGAATTAATTTTCCTTTATTCTCACCTGGTGATCCTGCCAGTAACCCACTTACTGTCCTAAGGTGACAACACTCACTCACCACACTATATCTATAGAGAAGCAGCATTGTCACCCTAGGGCATCTTGTTTTAGGACTCCATAACATATGGGGGAGGTTTTTGTAGGCCAGAGAGAGGGTAATACTAACTGATAACAGTCAGCACAGAAAGTTTTCAGCTTACCAGATTTGGGGCATTATAAGTAGGCTTTTTTTTTTTTAATCAAACACATATAACAAAGTGTATTTAAAAGAGCAAAGGGAGCAAACAAAGTCTTTTCATAGGGTTTACATACACTTTACTTTACTACCATACTGCTCCATGATAAAGGTCACATGGGATAAACATCTATAGCACAACCGGTCCTAACGAACAGGAGGAAGTGAAACACGTGTGTCGTCTATAGCAACCAATCAAAATTCAGCTTTCCTTTTAATATAAACAAATTTAAGGCATAAACAGTTGCTGTGTTTTGAAGCTGCTGTTGGTAAAGCTAGGTCCCTGACCCTGTAATTGCACAATGTAATATATAGTCGTTTTAATAGGTGATAACATCGGTTATAGCAGTTACAGGGGCAACTTCAGAATTGCTCAGAGTTGTTTTATTGATGCCGCAGCTGTCCAATTTCCTAGAACAAAAGGAAAAATTAAATAATACCTCTTCCAAAAGCTGGTTTTACATTTCTGCCCTCCCCTTCTTGCTCATTAGCATTGATCTGAGCCCTGACAGTAATAACTGGGTGAGCTTTATAGAAAGTTATGTATTTTTTGTGCAGACACATCCATCAATTAAGCGAACAGTACTAGAAACCAAAATTAATGAGAGAGATAGGTGTGTTAATGAAATAATCATAGTGTAATCAATTTGACTGTTAAAAAGTGAAAAGCATTTCAAGGAGACAATATGAATGAATAATTTATGTTGCGGCGTGATTAATAAAAAATGTATTTCATAACAAAGCTATTTGTCTTCATTTAAAACGCAAGTAAAAATATGTGTCTTTCATTACATGTTACTTTGTCACAATATTCTGCGTTACACAGGACTTTTGATGGTGGGGAAGGGGTTGGGTTCAAGCAGTAGTACACATACAGATGCACTTTTGCAATGCTTCGGTGGGGTTGTTCAATAGGAAAGGGCAAGGAACAATGACTGTGTGCAAAGTGCAAAGAACAATGACTGTGTTCAAAAAACAATGACTGTGTGCAAAGAACAATGACTGCGAGCAAAGTGCAAAGAACAATGACTGTGTGCAAAGTTCAAAGAACAATGTGTGCAAAGAACAATGACTGTGCACAGGACAATGAGTGTGTGCAAAGAGCAGTAACTCATAGCATGAAGTATGAATTCTACATTCTAGACAGTAAAAAATGAATCCTGTTTGGTTGCTGTGGACTTTCACATACTTCACTGTTTTATTGATGAGTCCCTGTCTCTTGCATACAAGTTGGGGGCCTAGTCTTTGCCAGAGTATGAGCCTGCATGGGGTCTAGATCATTTGTTTACTTATTTAAAATCACTGATATTAAAATTCCATTACAAGAGAAAAAAATGAGTTTGTGCTATGGGACTTGCAAAATGATTGGAGTTATGTCACATTTGGGGGCATTCGGAAACACACACACAAGATGTGATGGCTGTCAGGTTAGGCAATCAAAAACTTGTGGCAAACACATGAGAGGGCAACTGAGCATCATTTCTATATACAGTATATAGTGGTGGGAAAGCAAAAGGCACTTCCAGTTCTACTTATTCTGTACAAGAAACAGATTGCCCAACCTGCGTATTGACTGTTCCTGCTAGATAGTAGCCCAGGTACAGTGTGTGTGTGTGTGTGTGTGTGGGGGGGGGTGGAAGAGTTGACTCTTCCGCAGCCAGTTGACAAAGGGTACCCTAAAGGTAAGCCAATGCTTCAGTACCATTTAGGGCCTACAGCAATTTATCTCTGGTCCTAATGACAAAACTGAGGAAGAAAGATCTCTTCAAAAGACTTATTGGCACAGCCCACCAATGGCTTTGTCTCAGTCAAAGCTGTTTAGAATCTGCAGCATGTAATATTTATTATCTATATAAAGACATTTCTCTTTTAATGTTCACTTACACTGGCCCTGGAGCATGCTCATGGAATGAAAGTTGGGTTTAAAAATGATTTGGATAATCCAAATAAAAGATAATCCAAACAATGTACCAGGAGAATATACTTTGATCTCCATCTGATATCACTAATCCAATTTACAAAATTGATCAGGAGGACAGTGGGAGGTATAGGTTTTTTTTTGTTAGAAGTGCAATTACACCTTCAGATTAAATTTAAAAACCCTTTTAAGACTGTATATATGGCATATGTCCTGCATTGGTTTTTGATTAAAAAAAAAGTAGAGTAGTGGGATAACTGTTTTTCAGCTGAGCTGATCGACTAAACCTTGTCTGCCTCTTCCTTGCTTTAAGAAATTGGGAGTCACTGAAAGCTGTGCTCTGCCTGTACCCACCCCACCATTACATTCTCATGATTGACACAAAAAGGAAAGTTTGTTTTAGTTTATGGGGGAAATACTTGTTTGGACATGCCCAGCAATAACAAGCTAAGGAGGAATGCTCACCCACAGTGGCTGATTTTTTTCTTCATTCCATACTTGTATGTAATTTTTATGTATTGTATATTATCTTATCAGTTTAGATCCAGGTAGTAGAATTCATCTTTGAAAGCTGGCTAATCCTATATCATAAAGGTAAAAGCTAATTCGTGAAACTTGTGACAAATATAATGTCATGGCATACCGTTGCTTTGCTGATTATTCTCACCGAACCAGGATACTTGTGTCATTTTAACTCCTGGGAACAATTTCATTAAAACAAAGATAATTTGTATGATGATGAGAATTCTCGGTTAGATACAACATGCTCCTAGTACTTTTTTCAGCCCCCCCCTCTCTACTTTTAAGATTAATAATCTCCTTTTAGTTAAACAAATACCATAGCAGAAAAGAATGAATTGTTGCATTTCATTATCCTTTGTAGGGGAGAAAACGGTTCAGTCTTTGTTTACTGACTCTTTTGATTTAATTACTGTTTGAGGAGGGCTGAATTAGCCGTTAATTGATTTAATTATCCAATTTGTTTGTTTCAGGCATGATTCCAGCGGAGCTGCAGCAGCTCTGGAAAGAAGTGACTAGCTCGCACACGGCGGATGATGGCTGTAATAACCACAGTAGTTTGGACCTGTCCACGACATGCGTCTCTTCGGTGGTCGCCCCCAAGACCTCCTTGCTCCTCAACCATCAGTCATCAACCAATGGCCAGATCTCACTTCTCACTCCAAAGAGAGAGAGGTACGTGACAATAAGGTGTGCATAAATACTTTTTTTATGGGTTTGTAATTGTATTGTTTAAGAACGTTTTTGTGAGTACATCTCTATAGCTCTGCTCAAGTAAGTCCAAATGTTATACAGGCCAAATAAGGATTAACTAGACAGCAGTAGTGAGTATCTTTAGGAATTGGATGTGCGTTTTGTAGCAAGCAGAGATTTTCCAGTATCTTGGAATTTTACTGCACGACTAAACTCCAATCATGCCTTGTCCTTGGTAAATAATTCAAACTGGAATGGACATATCAATCACACTTGTTGCTATTGGTGAGTCAGCTGCCCATCTATGATTGTCATTAGCTTGCCAATGGATTTGCACTTTTTATATTGAAATATTGAAGTTGTTGACCCTATAGCTGCCCATCCAGATGTTCTGTGGTGTGCCATCCTAATTTGGATGTTATTGAATTGCCGCTGACACAAGCTGAAAGGATTCTCCATAATGCCTATGCGGAGCAAGAAGCAATCCTAAAAAGTGCAGGTGTTTAATGTTTTTTGTTTATTATCCCCTACCTGCCCACATGCGCAGCTCGGAGTGGTAGCATTGTACAGATGCTTAGGAATATACAGCTGATCTTAGTATTTGGATCATAAAAGGTTGTCGAATGGGGTAAAGACTTTGGGGACATCTGTTTTACAATCTCAATCTAAGTGAGCCTTGGATGACTATGGAGTAAAAGACATGTACATTCCTTCAGGTATGATGCCTTTAGATGATTGAAGATCTGTGTAGTGGGAAGAAAATGTTCAGATATTATATTTTATTTGATTCAAATTTATATACCATATTGGAAGTTTTTGACCTAATAATAACTGTTCTCAGCTGCTAGCACAGTGATGAGCTAGGAGCTGCATTCAGAAGCTATGGGCTGCCTATTTCATATACTCTGCATATTGGATATTGGGTACGGTAAAATCTATAGTCACACATATATCCCTAATTGTGCTTTCATAAGATTCCCTTTTTGTAAAAGAGAATGTGTACCTGTCATGAGACACACACGCATTGGCTACCATTGCTACCTACCTCTTAGACTAATGGACTGGCTGTGTCTAACCAGATTGCTTCTGGGTCCCAGGATTGGAGCAAGCATTCAGAAAATAGAGAGTCAGAATTCAGTTTTCAAAGTAGTATTAAACGCTCAAACTTTTTTTAATAATAAATCGAGATCAAACATGTATACATTGCCCCATAAAGTATTTCCCTAAAGTAAATGCTCTTATATCTGACAGTTTTCAAATCTCTTACAATCAGTTACTGAACTCCTATGCGGTAGACATTTAACACGTGATGTATTAAAAAGTTCCTGGGGAAGGACCTCCATGGCAAGGTCATTGGGTGTTATTCTAATGAATGATGTATATTTAGAAAGATTGTAAATTACTTTTGAAATTACACTAACATTCTAAAACGTATGTGAGGTTGTAGTGATTGGGTTTAGATCAACTTTAAGTATATAGCTGGGCTACGTTTTTGGTAAAATGAATGCCACTTGTTATATGGCTATCATTGTTCAGCAGCCCCAAAGCAATTAAGAATGGGTTAAACACTTTCAGCTCTTTTCCCTGAACATAGTAACTTTTTACGTACTGCGGCGGAATGTGCACTTACATTGGGCAAGGTCCATTGATCTCTCCAGCGACACCTTTTTCGCGTCTTGCGCATGTTTAAATAATCCTGTAGGAAACGTTAACTTTAAGGTCAGACTCTTTTTTTTTTTTGGCGCTCAATAAATCTATAATTTTCATACTGCCAGTTTTAGGGCAGAGTTACAGAGAAAATTGTTGGCTGTCTGCATGTACAAACGGAGCACCTGGCTTCTGTTTAAATCAGTCACACAATAGGATAAATTTTTTCATTTCCCTGGTGCAGAGGTCAGCACCATAGGATGTCTTTTTAGGCATACAGGATTTACAGCAAAGTGTGCAACAACTGGCTTCTAACAGCGGCTGGCTGTAAGTGGCAGTCCATCTGGAGTGTGATCCGCCAACAGTTATGCAGCTAGCTCCAGTTCTCAGTCTTGATCTGAGTTCTGCTAAGAATTGAAGTCTTGCTGTCAGCATTTTCCTTTCACTCCATTGAGAAAGGGATATACAAAGCTGTTTTTTTTAGCCACTCCTTTTCATATAACAGCTCTTTCCTGTTTTTACAACCTCTGTACCTGGCAAAAAACTTGACTTTTAAAGGTATCAGATCAAAATTATTAGGTGCGAGAAGGTTGTGGATTGAATCTCCATGTGAAACATGGAACAATCGTTTACTTCTTTCTGACAAACCTAGTTGTGATTTTCTGTTTGTGGACACGATCAGCATTGATGGCAAGAATAACTCAAGTCTGAGTCTGATGAAATCTGTAGTAAGGGGTTGAGGCTTGTGGAAAAGGTTTTATGATGGATGGGAACAAATGGCATCCTTTTATTGTACAGACACATTAGGGAGACATGTTTAACTCAAAGATTTAAAAAAAAAAAATCAGTTTAGTTAAATTCATAAGTAGTAAGGTTAATTTATTAAGCTGTATTTGTGGGAGTGGATTAGGGCTATATAAACCCCTCCTCTTCCCATAGCTGACGTTGTAGGGGAAGCGTTTGTCCCCACTCATTTCTAATTTTAAATTCCATCATCTTTTCATTTGGTATGCCTCCTTTTAGGCGTACTTAACAGCGTGGCCACGGGCACACCTCATGCTTATAGGCACAACTCAGCCCACACTAGATTATCTATTATACGCTATGTATATACCCGACCACGAAGACAACCTGTCATGAGCAAAACATGGAGGTTGCCATTGCTAAAAATGCCTGTTGCTTGGCTATCATGCTGACTCTTTCATGTTAGACATGATCTGTAACAAGAATGCACATAAAGACTTTTTTCCAACTTTAAAGTGTATCTAAAACTTTTTCCAGTCATAAGCCCTCCCCTCCCGTATTTGAAAAAAAAATGTGGCCCAGTACTTGTCATCCACTCCAGCGCTGTCCCCCACTTCCTCTTCTGTCCTGCACTGCCGCTTGTATTTATATTTAAGTGTTAGCGCTTTACCATTCTCCTCAGTTCCTGCCCCCAAAGGAGCTCAAAGCCAAATATATTTGTCTCACTCACAGCTGATTTGGAGGAAGCCAACTAAACCAGCAATATGGTTTTGGATTATGGTAGGAAATCCACTCAAACATAGGGAGAGCATAGAAACTCAATGCAAATAGTATTTCAGTTGCAGTTCAACGCCAAGACTCATTGGTACACCGCAAGATTGCCAACTGCTTCTTCCACAGTGAGACCATTCTGCAAATCATTTGGAATATGTGGCCAGCTCTTTGTACTGTTTTCCATACTACCCAATTGTCCTATATTATAGAGAGCATTTATATTGGATGAGTCTGGGACACACAGACATACAGGGGGATCAGGCAAGCTCCGTCTTCTGGCCTGTGCAGCCGGCTGTATATTGCTAGATTCCATTTGCGTCATTCTTAGTTGACATCTCTATTTCAGTAGCACTTACTAAATCAGTATGTCAAGGCATATATTTGCTAAACTGCTTTGATTTTTTTTTTTTAATACATCCACTCAACAGAGAAAGAGAAGTAGTGTGTTTTGAAAGTGGGAGGGGTGTTTTCATGTCAGAGGAAAATTGTCATTCCATATTTTCACTGTTAGAAAGAACATGAGTCAAATTGATCTATATGGTTTTTTTAAGTAGTTCCTCAAATTCAAAACATAGCTTTAAAAGTAATGTAATTTTGTGTTCTAGCTAAACATCAACTATTGGTTGTTGCAATTGTGGGAATGGATCTCTTTAAAACATTCAAAAGTAAAACCAAAGCCTTAGAGCAGGCACTATAAGGTTTGTTACTTGGAACTTTATTTACCTTACTTTGGGGCCTTAATCCTCCTGTCCCATCACACTTCTGACCGAACAAAAACCCAAATCCAACTGGGTGGGTGCGGTGGTGACAACGGATGCCTCCGTGAAATGTAGATAGATGAAAGTAGTCACTCGCACTCCATGGTATTAAAGTCAATGCTGTTTATTGACTGAGATAACACACATCTCCTTAGCAAAGGGCCTGTCCTGTCCCCTGGAGCTTCAGCCCACCTCTTTTCCATCTGACCAATAAGAGTGTTTCAGTAGCCAATACTGGTGCTTTTAATAAACAGGAAGATGGTGGAATGTAGCTTTGGGGACTGGGCTTAACACCCAAGTTGAGCACATGAAGCCCTTTATTTTAATCTGAAACCAGGACGAAGCAGAAAATATGCAAAACATTTTTGAAAAGTCAAGTGGCTGACCAGTTTGGTCACTCGTGACTTATTGTCAGACAAGCAGCCATTCTTATGCAAAGCACAATTTCTGATTATGATGGCCTTTCTCTGGAAGATTTTTCTCTAGAAATATGTCTTTGGATAGTTTCAGTAGAGATCATTTTGACTCATGGTGCACACTTTGAACTTACGGTATGGTCAGGTGAATTTACATGTTCCGAGGGAGCTAGAAGATTACCTTTTGGCTATTGCAAGTGGTGTGTAGCAACTTGTATGTAGTATGCAAAAACACCAACCTCGTTGCCATGGCTAGCAACCCAAGCATCAAGTTAGAAAAGGACAACTGTAACATGATTAACGTTTTTGGATACACCTCCTTTTTTTTTCTTTTTCACTTGTTTCATTTCATATGGTCTGGACTCGAAGGGAAGTGTCTCTAGCAATTAGGTTCAAGTGGTCATTGTTACAGTGAGGGTGGAGTGCAAGCAAGCTCTTGCCTGGTTGCTATTGGCGACATGGCTGTTTTTCTTAACCAGATGTTTTTATAAATGAACCCTTTCTTCTGTCACCATCTCTGTACCTTTTCACAACACATATTTCCTCTATCAGTTCTATAAACTCAGTTATCTGCATTCCCACCCAAAAGATAGGAAAAACAGGCACGTCTAGAGATCTGGAGCAAATCTTTCAATTGTTTTGTGTGTTCAATCAGCACTACGCTGGAAAAGTTCATTTGAACACACCCAGTATGTACACAAAGTACAAAAACAACTGCAATTCTCTGTTTTCTTTTACACCTTTTGCATGATAACAGACAACAATATTTGATATATTGCCCAGTTTCCGTATCGTACAAGCCGATAAACTCATGACTGGGGAATAAGGCAGTTTAATGAGTGTTCTCTGTGCTAATTTGTTATTAAGCACAGTTTTGATAAGCTAGGCTTGGGCAAACCTATTTTGTCTAAAATGGCAGGCATTGAAGGCTTTCCTCAGTTTTTGCTAGTGCTAAAGCCACAATGTCTCTTGAAATGTATGTGGGTTGCCCCTTGATGAACATTTATTTGTGTTGTGCAGCTTACAAAACGTCTCAACTACTTGTTGTCTTGTGATTGGTACAATCAATCAAAAAATAGGAGTCCTTTTGGTGCATTTTGAAGAGGTTTTTTACAAGTGATTGCTTGACTTAAATTAAAAGATATGTGTGGCGGTATACAGAAAACGGAATGACCCAACTGGCTATTCTTGTTCTGTTAATCTTAAAGCATATCTAAACCCAGTCTTTAGATGTGGAGGCTACATTAGTTTTCTTTCTTTCGGGTATATTTTACTTTATGTGCACATAGTAGTTCTGCTAGTAGTTCTGCGAATAACACACATCCTGTCCAGAGATGGCTATGCTAACTTCTCCACTGCATCTATGAAGGGAACCATGGTTGCTGCCCAGGCTGGACCTCAACCATGTCTGCCTTTGTTCCTCTGCATCACACCAGGGATAGGGAGATTGGTATTTTACGGAAGGAAGATAACATTGTTTTATGCTTACAATTCAGCTCACTGGAAGTGACAAGTACACTTTTTCTGGCAAGATCAGCAGGTATTTTCTGTACTTGCTGAAAATGTTTTTAGTCTGAAAAGTGTAAATACATGCATCCACAACACCTAAAGGACAGGTAATGTGCAATATATTAAATGTTTGTTTTAAGTTTAGTTTAGTTATCGTATAGGCTCACCATTCATAGTAATACATGCTGGAAACCCACTCTGACTTAGGGTTAGATTCATGGGACTTTTACAGACCCAGCCCATACATATATAGGGCAAAATATGAAAGACTGAGAGTTGGTCACCCTCTGAGCACCTGTATCTCA
>NW_017306892.1:858584-865364 GCF_000935625.1 Nanorana parkeri
GTGTGTGTGGCTCTATGCATAAATTGTCAGCGCTGAATAAAAACCTGAAGTAAATGTATATACTCTTTCCTCCTTGCCATTCTCATGACCTTTCTCCACCCTCTTCCGATAACTGGCAGACTGTGAACCATTTATTCACAAACCATTTTGTTTTTTGTCTGCATAATTGCTGTGAATTTTTTATTGCCTGTTTATTTTTGGCTTTTATTGTAGAGCACCATTGTTTAATTTGGAAACCCCTTCGCTCTGCGAAACGTCAAACAGGCACACACACCTCTCATAAACGGCATTTGGAGCATCTCTATTTCACAATATTTCTGCAGATTGAGGCAAAATGAACAATGCGTTTATGTCCTGGACTGATTTCCGTCAAATGATCTGATTTACGCTCTTACCATCTCCGCGGAGAGGAGTAATCATCTTTTCATCTGCTTGCACAAATTGATTGAGCGCCACGCTCTAGAATCTCAGGGGTTAAATTGCAACAATTACCATCTTTGGCTTCCCCAGCGATCATGTTGTAAGGTGCATGCCATCCATTTGTAGAGCTGATTGAATTATGGCGCATCTTTACCCGTAAGTGAGCAATATATTATACAGAAGGATGCACATTGACTTGTTTTAAGCAGCCGTGGCAATCTGCTGAGTATTGAGGCTCAATTCCTATTTAACACACACGAGCCAGAACACAAGGCAAAAAGAAAAAAAAAAAAAACATGCAATTGCTGTTTCAGCGAGCGAAGCAGTACTTTGTACAGTTAGTGGAACAATATACTATCATTGTGCATTTGGGTGTGAGAACACTTGAGTTATTGAATTTCTTCTTCCAGGATTGGCGTTGTCCTATCAACTGGAAATTAAGGTCATGAAACAAAAGTCTTCTAGTCGTCTGCAGTAAGCACACTAGGCCAGAAATAACTGTAATTAATATTTTTTGGTCAACCATTTACATGTATTTTGATTACAAGTTAAAGCTGAACACCAGGCAAATATCTAAATGCACAGATAAAAGAAATATTCGAGAACTGTTTTCCTGCTGAAGAATTTGTATTCCAGTTCTTCCGATTCTGCTGTGCCACACAGCATAGCCCAGTCTGGTAGGGCAGAAGAGCAGATTTTTCGTCATTGCAGTTCAGTAACACTTACAGGTCTTGTCCCTCCCACAGCCTGTGATTGGACAGTGAAAGGAGAAACAGCAGACTGATAAGCTCATCTCTCTGTCACTCTGCTCTCTCCTATTAGCAGTGCAGCACAAATGATTGGCTGTTTGTGCTGCTCCTCCCTCCCCCAGTCTGAGCTCCACCCTTGAGGGACTGTAAGAGGCTGATGCCAAGTCAAATATAGGTCCTTCTATGTTTGCAAAAATATATTTAAGGGTGTATTAGTGAATACAGGTCTGCAATCATTTATTTTACCTGCATGGAGTTCAGCTTTGAAACTAGTAAAATTGTTGCCAAGTCCAACGAAGACAACGCAACAATTTTATTGTAGACAGTTCCTACGACTGCGTCAGAGAATTGACGGAGGCTGCAGAGGCTGACAAAACACATCACAAGCTGCGGGGAGCAAAGCAAAGCAATAAACAACAGATGTGTGTGTTGGGTGAGAAGAGGACATTTTTAAGGGTCAGATTATTGGGAAACATAAAACCATATTGCCTTGTCTAAAGGCATTTACACTTAAATGTGTTGGAACACTCATGCTTTGTTGCAGTGCATACTAGTTGCACTTTTAAAAGACCCCATTCAGCTAACTTGAATAAAAGAAAATCCTGTGTCAGCAGATTATTAAAAAAGAAATTGTTCTTGTGGGACTTCTTTGCTTTTGTTAGACCAGTATGTTTATGTTATCTTTGCTAACTGAAGTTAAAATGATGTGTATGTAATGACAGGGGTAGTCCTTTATTCCTCAAAGGCAGATTCACCCTCTCTGTTTGTCCTGGTGACTGCTGTCATTGTGACAGAAAGTGATAGGAAAGCAATATTTTACATGTGTCACCAGAATAAGAGGTGAGACTAAATTTTCAAATGGAGAACGTTTTGGCAACAACCAAGAGGTGAACTCTGCCTGACTATGTAGACATTTCCTCTCGCTTCTCTGCCTTTGGGACAAGAAGTAAAGGGAAATCTCCCCAACAGGATACAGTCAGGAGAAAAAAAGATCATGTCTTTACATACAAACAATGGTTTTCCTTGTGCCCTGTTTAAACCATACATGTGCAGAAAACATGCAGCTCAATGGACATGGGTTGTGAACAAGCCCCAAGTGTTCAAGAAAAAAAACCTGTTGTATTATCCTCCATTACTACCAATCAAGATCAAAAGTGTGAATTGGGTTGGTGACTCAGAGTCAATGCAGAACAGTTCTTAGTAAAGACAAATTATAATTGTGGCAAATTGGTGGATACTAATAGGGAAACAGAGAAAATTTGATGAGGGTGGCAAATGTTTTAAAACAAGTTTAATATCTTCAATTGTTTGTTTAATGATGATGAATGCCTGATGGCGTATGGTAGGAAGGATACAAGGGGGCAGTGCAAGGTGATTTCTAGTGACATGAGTGGGCACAACTGCCTAGAGAGAAAGAAGACCATGAATGAAATGAATGTTTCACATTAGTGTATGCCTGGAGACCACAGTGGAAACATAAGGAGGAGTCAGAATGTAAAGTTCCATCTCTTCACGCTTTCCTTGGGAACCTGACAGTGAGCAGAATGCAGGACCTCTTTAACAAGAAAGACCCCGCCCTCCCTTTCCATAAATAAAATTATAATAGTACATTTCAAATCTCCCGTTTACACGGGGAAGCACATTAGCAATGTCTCTGGGGTTCGGAGCACAGCAATCAGTTAAGGAGATAAATAATCTGATTTGGCATGACACTCGCTCTCCTCTCTTTAATTTGTCTTACACAAGGAAAATTATAATTAAATCACTCAGAGTAAACCCCTGAGTGCAGAGGCGGGGGAAACCAAACACACAGTTTGGCAGAGCTTTCCAATAGAGACCCAACTTCCCCCCATGGTGCGGGGAGAAGATATTTATCAATATTCAGTGGCGTTAAAAGATGAACAGCGCTGCGTGATCTGCAGGGTGGGAGCCTCCGCTACCAATCAAGGCTTGTTAAGATCCCTTCCTCTTCCCATCACTGGCGCTTGGCATCATTAGAATTCAGCACTTGGCGTGTTTAACATGCTTTGAATTTTTTTTTTCCCTTCCTCCTCTCCTGTCCCCTCTCGGGCAATTTAATAGTGTTTGTTGTGCTGATAGTACACACTCAATGTATTCTAGATTCCACAATTGCCAGCACTAAGGGAATGGAATTATGCATGGGTGAAAGTGCTCTGTCTATGCTCCTACGCTACTTTGACTGCAGGCTAAAAATGCTTGGCTGTGTTATGCTGATCATACATTGTGTAATAATTGCAAGTGATTGTAAGGGTAACAGTGAATCTTTGGTCCAAAAGCAAGATAAATATAGCATTCCTGATCAAAAAGAGAATCAACAGGTTTTACCTGTAAATTGCAGAGTTCGGAAGCAAATTGATTTGACCCTGTCCTTGCCGGAGAGTTGTGAAGTAGGCCAGTACTATGCTAATGTGACTGATTTCTGGGAGAATCACAATGGTTCTTGAGCCCCGGGTCTAGCATGAAACTCTTATTTTAGAAGTGAACATAATTTGCATATGGCTGCCCCTCTTTTTATATTTACATACTCTCATCAAAGAGGGAAATATGGGTGTTGTGTACAGTTTAAGTTAAAATCTGGCACAGGGTCTGATTTTAAACCCCATTCCCCTATAAAGACCAATTCTTGTTCGATTCTTGAGAATTCGGCTACATGCAGCTTGTAAAATACCTGGAGTTTGATTTTCTGCTGGAAGCTTCAGCATTTGAAGATATTTAGGGCTGTGCTGCCTTTATTGAAAGCACACGGATATATTCATCAATGTACTGCTGCTCATTCACTGTCCAGATAGAAGTTTTGTCCTTGATCAAGCTGTATTGTTTAATTGTCCCAGAAGTCAGGGACCTGGCAGTATCATGTGGCAGGGGAGCCTTCATTTCGACAAGAATTAGAAATCTTTAGGCATTCTAAACAGTTGACAGTGGTGCATATTTGTGTTCGCACCATAGAGCTGTGGTAACATGCACATTTTTACTGGTGTTACCGCAATGTGTCAAAAACATGGATTCCATTCATTCTTACTCACACCCCAATGCACCTTGCCAATGGATAAGCATTGGAGCACACAATAATGCACTACTGTGCATTGTAGTCTGCTGCTTTACAAGAAATGGTGCTGCATTCAAATGAATGAGCTGCCATAACTCACTTCATGTTGATGCATGACATAAGTTGCGTCAACGCATTGCAACAATGTGAATCCAGCAACATAGCTCTGTACACATTGGTGTCAAAATGGGATGCTCTGCAAGCGTGCCCTTGGCCCTGGGGCTGAAAGGTGAATGACTTAAAGTGACATTAAACCCTCACGTTGTTCCCCAATTCTCATGCTGCTGTAAGGACTTACCTTAAGTGATGCCTCTTGATCCGATCATCTCCCTGCCAGTAGTTTTTAGCTGTCCCTCCTGCACTGGTGTCGGTCTCTGATCCAGGGCAGACTGCTGTCTCTTCTTGTCCCACGTTGTCTGTCTGGCGTGCATACTCACGGCTGTGTGCATTCACCTCCACTGTGTCTCTTCTCTTCTCCCCGCCGGTGATCTCCACTGCGCATGCGCCTGCACTCATCATCCTGCACGGCGCTTGAGAAGCTACAGTTCTACAGCCGGGAGAGAGTGGCACAGACACAGGTAAGTAATTACCTCTTTGGTAACTTTTTTTATTTTTTTAATGTTTTTGCATATATCTACTGCTTGCTAGCAGTCTATCACCATTGCTGCTGCAACCCTTAATTGCCTCAATGGGTCCCCTGAAGTAGGCTCGCTAAAATCCCACATTTCAAGGCTGGCAGTAAAAATCTGACCACATATACATTATGACCACATAGTCCTGTTTATGTGGTCAGTTAATTTTTTCTATGGCCATTGCCTGATGTCCGATTGGGTATAGATTTGTTGGGAAGTCCATTGTACATATAATTATCAGCAGATAAGGTCTAAAACAACCTAATCACTAAACTACTGGCCATTGTATGGATAGCCTTATATTTGGAGTAGATTTCTGGCATTACGCAGATGCGCAAGCTTAGCTCTATGACATTGAATTTAGTGTAGATACAGCATCTTGATACATGAGGATCTTGTTGTGTATAAAGCCTTCTTTGATGGAAAGTCAATACTGAGTAATATGTAGAACTACATATTCCCTTAATGTGCTAGCAAAGGGAACCAGAATTGTCTTGTGAACAGGCCAAAAATGAGTATTGTGGCCAATCAATACCTTCTCAGGGGATTGATCAGGCACAGTGACACAAACTAGAAGTACAATAACTACAGCTGTCGTAAAACTTTTTTTTTCTTTTTTGTTTCCACGTGATGTAAAAAATCAATGGATTTATGTGAAAGGCAATAATCTGACACGCTGTGCTATAAGTATTGGAGGACAATTAAAAATTCAGCTCGAAATAACCTCTTGAAATTCCTAAGCAATGCTCCTTTTTCATTTAAAAAAAAAAATTATTATCAGTTCTTGATAAAAGCGTAATTTGTGGACATGTATATATGTCAATGTGGACACAGATCAGTAGCATTCACTGTATTGTTGGGTATTAGATTTAGGCTTTACATTAATGGGCTTAAGCATTAAAGAATGTATTAACCTAATCACTGAAGTTTCTTATGATTTTTTAAAGCCCAATTAGACCCTCTGGATTTATTATATTTTTTTTATTATTCTTCTTGTTAAAGGATACTATGGGGTTAAGGCTTTTCCCCATAGTTCTCCTTAGGGTAACGGGAGGACACAAACTAGCGTCCTCCCGTCACCCTAAGCTGTAGCTCGCGGTATACTGAGACGCCGCAGTATACCGCGAGCTGCTGCTCGTGCTATACTAAGACGCCGCAGCTGCGTGACTGACAGCTGGCTCTGCCTAACTAGAGGCAAAGCCAGCTGTACCCGCCCCCTGCCCCGTCCGTTCCGCCAGTCAGCGCTGGCGGATCGGAGCGGGGAGGGGGGAATCCAGCCCCTCCCCTGTCAGGGCAGAGAGCCGTGTCAGGATCAGGAGGTGAGCGAACGCCGGTATGTGTTCACTCACCTCCCGATCTACCTAGCCGACCTGTGACAGTCTCATTGTCACAGGTCGTCTAGAACTATGAGGTGAGTGAAAAGCACTCACCTCATAGTTCTCCTTTAATGTTTTGCAGGAAGGGTTAAAATGCTTGTACTGTCAGCATTTTGGAGAGTCGGGCTGCTGCTATTGTACACAGTGTAGAAGCCCAGTTCTCCAATGAGCCCTACACACTACTCCAATCAACAGTGCTGATCAGGGAGAAAGAGCACTGTTGATTGGAGCAGTATGCAGTGGGTTGTCTCGGAACGTTGGAGACACAAGAAACTGCGTTGAGTTTGAAAGCAGAGGCCCAACTCTTCAATGTGCTCCCAGCACAGGGTGTAGGGTGTTTTAACTTATTCTGCACTGCTTAGGAAGGAACAATTATCAGATACCCTGTCTGGTACAGAATAATGTAGGTGCCCTCTAATGTCCAGAAAGAGAGTGGGTTCCCCTATGGCAAGTGGGGTACATGAGAATGATTGTCCTTCTGCAGTATATATATAATATATATATATATATATATATATATATACACAGAAAAAAAA
>NW_017306892.1:865552-873778 GCF_000935625.1 Nanorana parkeri
CTGTATATATATATATATATATATATATATATATATATATATATATATATATATATGTGTGTGTATATATATATATATATATATATATATATATACAAAACCACTGTTATAATAAACTAGTGTTTTTGCTGGTGTTGATAGTAAAATAGGATTTATATCAACTACCAAAATTTAGCTCATGATGTCCCTAAAGGGATGGCGGGCGGCATCGCTATATTGTATTTAATACTCATAAACTATACAAAGCTATTACCCACCATTCTTTTGGATTAGTTTCAGTTCAGTTAGTTTACATAGTGTAAATAGTAATGTAAATGAAAAGCATAGTTCATTGGCTCACGGCTAACTGTTTGTACATGAAGTTTAATAAAGTCGAGCAGTTAGCGTGACATCTGCTCTGCAACATGGAACATATTAACTGCAGCCACACCTAACAAACAAAAAATAAGCCATGTGACCTTTGTACTTTGGAGAGCCTATATGAAACGCCAATACAATTTATGTCCTGCTTATCTCTTTGTGTTGACATAAACATATGGAGGATATTCTATATCCACTGTCAGGAATTTAAAGAGATAATTGGCTAGGTAATTTATTTATCTTGTAATCCTTTTATTTTGCCCAGTAAAACAAAAACGTATTGCAAGTGGCGTGTTTTATAAGCTCTCCCCTGTAAAAGAAAGACATTGTAAAATGATATAATATTAAAACAGCATTCTGATCGTACAAAACATTGTGAATATAGCGAAAACTTAGGACTGCAAAATAAAGATATATAAAGAGAAAAGTATGATAATGGAATCCAGAAAACTCCCAAAAATATATATAAAGATCACACTGTAGTTGACTTGTGTTTTCCTTTCAAAAAGCCAGAATCAAAAATTCCAGTGAAGCTTGTGTAGTGGCCTGACATGCATCCCTATGCTGAATTATTGATCTTTACAGGATAGTTGAAATCAAAGGATGGCCTGTTTTGTAAATGAATAGGCAGCAGGGGCAAAATTTAGGTGGGTTTAACACGCAACTCTGGGCATCAACATTTTATATAGTTTTAAAGCTATGGTTAAGCGTTTGCCACCCTGATCTATCGATTCTTCCAAAAAGTCTTAGAGATTCCTTTTAGTTCTGCTGGATATTACATCTCCATTGTACCCCATTTGACATATCTACATATCTACCCCTCTCTATGGTTGACTATTCACCTAATGCATGACCACTGCACCATCATAAGCTGCATTTTTGCTGAAGGCGGCCGAGTGAATAAGCCAGCCGAAGTGAAGTGAACCGAACGCTGTTCAGCTATTCGATTCAGTCTTCTACGGCTGATTTCAGCCGCACATCGGCTGCCTTTGGTCAGTCAAACATGCTCTGCAGAAGGAGTTCAACTCCGGCTAGGGGCCGACCGGCAGTAAGTGAAAACCGAGCGGCATTTGGCTTGGCTATTCTGCTCGGTACCTCCGAGGTACCGAGGAGAATGGAAAATAAGTGAAATAAATTTATAAAAAGGAAGAAAAAGTTAAGAAATTGTTTTAAAATGTAGAAAAATTAAAAAAAAATGTAAATAGTTTAAATAAAAGAAAAAAAAGAGAACATTTAAAATAATTTTAAAATAACGCCAGCAAAAGAAAAACAATTGGGTGGAGCTAGCAGTGACAGCTAGCTACGCCCAACTGTTTCCTATTGGGCAGAACCTACCAGAATCTTCTAGCAGGTCCCGGCCAATGAATAACAATTGCTATTGTTTAATGACAGATTATCGTCCCCAGGTCATTTGGGGACGCTGATCTGTCATTACGGCCGGCTCCGCCCAGCTGTCATTCGTGTGGAGATCGGTCGGCTTCAGCTGACCTTTCTCCACGCTTCCGCTGCCACTTCAGCTCAGTCGAGCCGAAGCATAGGCCTTCGGCTGCTGTAGGGGCTATTGTGAATAGCCCGTAAAGCAGCCCTTCGGTTCGACAGAGGACGGCCAAAGAGAGCCGAAGGATCAGCCGAAGCTACGGCTGCATCCTTCGGCTCTTTACTGAATAACCCCCTAAGTGTACATAGGGTCGAAGATACTCTCCGTATTATACTCTCCACAAGAACTAAAAAAAAATCTTACTACTACTAGAACTTACTACACCGAAGAAGTAAATACTAAACAATAGCTTTAATACTACAAAAATGCTGGTGTCTGGACTTGAGAATGTATGTATCAGTCATTTAGTCATGCTTAGCATTGGTGACCAGTGTAGACTAAAAGTGTCTTGACTTCTAAAGGAAATCTGTCATGACACAAACATGTGGGCTACAAGTTGCCTGGCTATCTTTAGCTTGTGTTTCTCTCAAGCCATGGACTCAGAACAAGCAGGCAACAAGTGAAGCCGGAATTCTTGATCAGTTTACTCATTTTTGGCCAGTGAATCAGCAAGCTTTGAAGGCATTGGATTGGCATGGCAGCCAATAGGCAGGCAATATATGGCTGCTGATACCCATTTAGATGACAAATTTGTTTGTCTTATTTTGTACATATGTATCATGTGGTGTTTTTACTATTATATTTCTATCATTACCTGGATTCCATTGATTGCCGGTAGGCCATTTGTCTAAAGCAGCCCTAGTATGTGTCGGTATCAATGTGAGAAAGGGACCTTAGACTGTAAGCTCCTTGAGGGCAGGGACTGATGTGAATGTGCAATATGTAAAGCACAGCGTAAATCGCTGGCACTTTATATGTGCAAACAATAAATAAATAAATTGCATGGTACAACCATATGTATTTTTTTTTTGCTGGTTAGCAAATTTTCCAAGAAGCGATTTTATCCCCCTAACCTCTCGTGCATGTCAATTCTAAACAGTGTACACAATGGTCCCTTAAAATGTAATTCAGACGCGGAGCACAATTTCCACATCACAGGTGGTGTTAATATAGGCCAGTCCCCCCTAGGCTCTTGTCGCCACGAGTCGCGCAGCTTGTTCAGTGTTTGCCTCCATATGGCGATCTGTCCCGTTCAGAGGAGCTCCGCTGTAAATAGCTCTCCCTTTGGGTCCTGTGGTCACTGTAGTGAAAAAAGATGTTAACTCTCGGAGGCCTGCAATCCAGCCGGTGACTCCGTGTGAGCTCCCGTGTTTAAATTACTGTACGCTTGAAGCGAAATGACAAATACATTTTAGTCTTCGTTTCCAATTTTTTTTTTTTTTTTTTAAGCCCGTAACAGTTGACTGAACCAGCAGGTTTTTTTTAGCTGTTCCGTTCTGTAACATCTTTCTCACCGTGGCAAAGACAAATCTTTCTGTTTACTCAATTAAAACGGGAGGTCGGAACAAACAGCTTCCATACGCTTTCTATAGGTGGGGTTAATCATTAGCCATGGTAAAGGAAAGAAGTGAGGTTTGTTAACTAGGGTACAGAGATAGTTATTTAGTACACAATGTAATGACCTTGATTTTTTTTTTTTTATTAATGTGCAGTGTTTTAAAGGACACGGTCATTAGGTGATGTTTATGTTTAAAGGTGTGAACATGGTCCATACAGTAATTGGCTATTTTTTTTAAAAGTGAACCTGTCATTAGAATTCACGCAGCACATGCGTTAATAGGCACTTGTCAGCATTACCAAAATGGGTATTTTGCAGTTGTACTTTTGCAGTTGCTTTGCATTTACGATACAGGTCTGGAAATACAGTTATTGTGAAGTTCCAGCCAAAACTTTTTTTTTCTTTTTTTTAAGTTTCGATAGAGTGGGGAAGGCTTAGAACCTCTGTTTTGTTCTTAAAGTGTAAGTAAAGCCACATTTATTTATTTTAGTTTGATATAGAATAGGGAGTGGCTAAACCCCTGGCAGTCTTTTTTTGCCACTTTCTCTGTCTCACTGGGGAGATTTCTCTACACTTCATGTCCCCGAGGCATAACAGGATATAACAGTTGTCACTGGTACAGGTATCCCCATTGGAAGATGCCCCCTCACCTGCTGTTTTGTGACAACCTTGAAAAATAACTCCAGATAAAAATATTATTAACCCTTGCAGTGGGGCTACCCCTGAACTGCAAGGGATAACTGCTTGTTTTTTGCCTTGGGTCAAGTTATACTCACGCGATCCTCCGAAATGGCCGGTTGTGCTCCTCTGCTGCATCAATGGTATATCCCTTGGCATCCCCATGTCCCATACACATATAGTGCATAATAGAAGTCACCAGCACCAACCCTTCGTTAAGGTCTGTACGCTGCATGGAGTGCAGGTGATTTTGTGTTATCTATACAGCTATAGAACATGATTACTCTTGAACCGCTGCAGCGTAGGGGGAGATCGGTTTCAGGGACTGGTCTAAGGACAAGCTGGCTTGGAGGATCAGGTGAGTATAACATTGTTATGTTTGACCCCAGGCAAAAAAATGAGCGGATAACCATTGAAGTTCAGGGGTAGCCCCACTGCAATGGTTACAATTTTTTTTTCCTGGAATTCTGCTTTAAAGTTTTGGATTTTCTGTCACTTTCTGTACAGAAGACAGTGGTCACCACTCACCATGACTTATCTAGAGCGAACAATCTTGTTTGCACGTTTCCTGTGCCCCTTATCTAAGATTTCCACACTCCCTGCTGGATTTTATATTTTATACTATTGAGAATGTATTAGGCTGAAAACCCCCAAAATACAAGGTGGACAGAGTTGGAAAGTATGGCAGAGGTGTCTTCCTGGTGAAGACAAATAAGATGCCAAGGGCTGACTTTGGCTAAAATGTGTCAAAGTAAGTCCATGGCATTTAAGTGACTGCCTGTATATTTACAAGAAAACAACTGGATTTTAACATGTGAGCCCCAATTCTGTATTATAGCAGGAAAAATAAGATTCCAGTTAAAAAACTCCAAAAAAGAAGTGTGGCCATTTGAGAAGCTTGGCAAGCCACGTCGGTCCTGTACAGTCAGATTTTATTTTGTGCTATCTTTTCGGAAGACCATAAAATAAATAAGATCACATCATCCCATTCCTTTAAAGCACAGTCACCCTCCCTGCTAGGGAACTACAGAGGCCTGAACTGCAGCCTGTAGACCATGAACGATCTGACACATGTTGAATTTATCCTTAGATTTGTGAGTATGTGTCTGGCGATGGACAGTGCACAATCCAGCGCAGCCCCAAAGGGAGAGTTAAATCACAGAAAGAACAGTAATGGATTATTATGAGTGTATCACTCAGATTATTACGCTTTTTCTTGTTTTCTTCCCCCCCCCCCAAATGATTCCCTCCCACACAACCCCCCCATCTAAATATGGTTCATCAGTCGGTGCAGAAGGCCTGTCTGTCTGACAAGCATGTGCTCAGGATCAAAGCATCTTATGACTTGGATCAGTGCGGCTAAATCACTAAGTATCGATTGGGAGATTTCTGATGAAGGGTTAACCCCTTCATGTAATGCACAATCCTTGGATAAACTGCAGATTATATATATATTTTTTATTTTTTGCTGATTATAAAAAAGAAGTACAGTAAAATATTGCTATGGGATGGGAAGATGGGACAATTGTATTGTGGAGGATGTCAGTGAAGGTTCTCGTATATCCAGGCCATGGTATAGGTATTAGTAGTTGGTCATATTCCAGCTGACTTGTTCTGTAAGGTTGATGATGCTTTGCTACTCATCCAATACAATATTATATACAAAAAGGAGAAGAGTAGAGAAGGAAGGCACTGCACTTGGTTGTCTCAGCACTAGTGCACATATTATTCTGTTCTGCCTCATTCCTTTATGTCTCATTGCATAGTGCTGTATGTATTTTATCTGGCCTTTAGGTGAGGTTTAGGTGTGTTATGCAGGTCATACACATAACAATATGAACATTTGGTATACCAATTGTTGACTCCTTTCCTGAACAGCTGTCAACATTGCTGGGGTTCTGGTGGAGGCTCAAACTCTCCCATTTTATAGCCAAATCTTGTCCACGTTTACCTGCCATTTGACAAGATTTGAAACTGTTATCAATGCATCAGTCTCAATCATAGACACTTTTTCATAATCTTATTCCATTCTCCTTCGCAAAGAGACCTTTCATACTCCACCATACATTAAAAAATGGCAATACAAGCGTAAGGACTTGCTTACTTTCCCACACCATATACTTTGTTTACAAGGCTTCCCTGGCCAATAAATACCAAGAATTAAACTATACATTTTTAACCCGATGGTACCAAACACCAATGACCTACTATTCTATCCCAATCCCATTCCTAATAAAGCAAAAAATCCCTTTTCAAACATTTAACTAATGCTGAAAAAGCATGCATACCACCCTTTTGGAAGCGTTTGTCGCTCCAACAATTGCACAGTGATTCATTAGAATTAATGAAATCATGCAAATGGAAAACCTTACGGACTCTAGGAAGGGCAGAAACGAACAATAACTACCTCCAATATCATGCCTATCCCGCAAAATAGCCCTTCTGAACTGAACAGAACTCAACTAAAAAGCTGGCTAAAGAAAGCATTGAAAAAAAATATTGTTTTGATGAAAGAATTGTACTATTAGGTGGTTCCATCAATAAACTATCACTTTTATTGAAAGTTCTCTTGCTTAGCTTGTGTCACTCACCTTCCTCTACACTTCCCTTGCAAGTTTTTGGAGTGCGCTAAACCTTATGGGAGATTTGCCTTGTGGAGGGAGGTTGGGTCATTGTATGACTGATCTCTCTCTAAAGGTTATGAGCTGTATTAAAGGAGAACTATGAGGTGAGTGCTTTTCACTCACCTCATAGTTCTAGCCGACCTGTGACAATGAGACTGTCACAGGTCGGCTCAGTAGATCGGGAGGTGAGCGAACACATACCGGCGTTCGCTCACCTCTCGATCCTGTCACGGCTCTCTGCCGTGACAGGGGAGGGGCTGGATTCCCCCCTCCCCGCTCCGATCCGCCAGCGCTGACTGGCGGATCGGACGCGGGAGGGGGCGGGTACAGCTGGCTCTGCCTCTAGATAGGCAGAGCCAGCTGTCAGTAACGAAGCTGGGCGGATCCCGGCACAATTGTCGGGATCCGCTTCAGCTGCGGCGTCTCAGTATACTGTAGCTGTAGCTCGTGGTATACTGAGTCTAGGGTGATGGGAGGATGCTAGTTTGTGTCATCCTGTTACCCTAAGGAGAACTATGGGGAAAAGACTTAACCCCATAGTTCTCCTTTAAGGCCACCATAGACTTTGAAGGGTACAGGCACGAGTCAATCATTCTCAGGCATTTATATTGGCTACCAGTTATCTAAGCTCCAATGGTCACATTGTTCAACAGTTCATGCTTGGCATGTAGAGATGGGCGGAAGTTGCGCACTGCAGATAACTTTCTGAACTATTGGACGGAAATCAAAAGTGATCAGACAAGGTTTTCCAACAAGTCTTATTTTTTATTCTTCCAACATGCTTTGCCTGGTGGTGTCTGCTGATGCCCAGGTCAACATTAGATCATCTCTTGATCTGGCCTCAAATAGCTTGCTTGCCAGATTGTCATCTAATGTCTATGGGCACCTTTAGGTATGCAGTAGCAGAATCCAGTATCATCCAATATCAATACCTGACCTCACAAATGCTCTTTTGGCTGAATGGCACAAATTAACAGAGACACACGCTAAAAAGTATTTCTAGAAAAGTGGAGGCTGTTGTTACCATGAGGAGGAAAGAGAGGGGAAGGTTATATTGGTGTAATGGTCAGGTGTCCACAAACATTAGGCTGTATAGTGTATATTTACATACCAAGATATACAGTATATATATATATATAAGGTTGGTTACTCATTATATTAGCAGGCTATTTTGATGTAAAATGTCGTGTATACAAAGCAACACAGGTTCCCACTTGTTTTTGCTTGCTGAGCAGCTTCATAAACAATACTTGATATGCAAAAAAGGAAGTTATTTTTAATAGCCTTGTTCCATCTCGGCCTGCTCAGCTTTCCCCAGGGATTCTGCATGTGCTTATTTGTTCATATTTGCAATCAGTTTGTTGATGATCCATTAGTGATTTTCGTATATGTAATTTCTTTTTTTAGCTGCCACGAGGACTACATGCAGAATCACCCCTTATATGGGCACGGTGTGTGCAAGTGGCCGGGCTGCGAGGTTGTGTGTGACGATTTCCCATCATTCCTAAAGTGAGTAATCTTTTATATTCTTTTCCTCTGTCCAGACACAGCAGGCCTCATGTATAACTGTGTCTGTAAGGAAGCTGCCTGTGTTGCCCATGGCAATCACAAATATAGTCTGATATTAC
>NW_017306892.1:873808-878808 GCF_000935625.1 Nanorana parkeri
ACAATTATCATAATGCTTCTGGGTACCGATAGGCCCACTTGGTCACCTGGGTAAACAGACAGGTATTACGGATTTCATTCAGCAGGTTTTTATTCGGGTTAAAGTAGGGAGTAAGGAGATTGCATGGTATGGGCAGCAAAGGAAATCTAAATCAGACATTAGATGGTGGTATGGCCCCCAATCTAATCTACAAGGGATCTTTTTTCTACTGATGCTTACATTGAAGGTGGACGCTGGTCAAACTTGAAGCTTTGATATTCATATGGGGTACACAGCCTTTCTTCTTGGGTCTTCAAGGTTTACATCCCAGCGTTGCTGTGTTCTGAGAACCCCTGTTTGTGGTGCAGAAAAGTCATTCACAGACATACCCCCTGCAGGTTGTCCCTCACATACATATCCTTCCACATTACAAGTGGGGAGCTCCCCTGGAATGGATTACAGAGTTCAGAGTAAGGTACATGTAATGGATTTTTATTTTATTTTAGCATGGCTGCAGGCAGGGCCATCCCTATAATGAGGTAGCTTGAGGTGGTTGCCTCAGGCGGCATCTCATTAGGGGGGCCACAGGTGTTGGGGAGGGAGCGGCCACAATGTCCTAGTTTTCTAAGAGCTCTTCGCAATCTGGGACTCTCTGCCCTGCTTCCCGCTCAGCTCACTGACATCACTGGTTGCCAGGGGTCAGGACATAGAGCAGCTGACATCATGGCTCTCTGTCCAGTCACCCGTCCCAACGCATCTGCAAAGCACCCCCCCAGCACTATCAGCAGCACCTGCCGTCAAGAACCACCTACAGCTGTGAGATAGAGTCCCAGGAACCCCAAATCTCTCTGGTAATGTAATACTCTTGGAACACCTAAATCTGAGCTAGAGATTTTACTGTCACACAATTTCCAATTCTGTCCAGAGGCTTTCTGCAGTGTAATTGTATCACTCTCAGATCACTCTCAGTAAGGTGAGGAGTATTTAAGACTTGTAAATGGGCTGAAAATGCACATAAACCCAGAATTTGCAGAATTTGTCTCATTGCAGCACACCACAGCGCACAGATAGTTTACATCTGTGCATTAAGGTGTGCTAAATCACTAGTGCATGCACTCCCTCGCTGCATTAAGGTTTCATTCAAAATAAATGGCAACACTATGCACTATGTTTCATGCATTACCGGGAGCACTCAGGAGTTAAAAATGCATTCAAGTACATAAACTATGACCAAAATGTTATCTTATTTGTGTATCACTCGGCTGTAGATCCTCAAATCATCTCTGAATTGGTGCTGACACTGTCCTTTCTTCTGGAGTGTGGCTACTTTTGTTACCCGTGGTCCCTAGGTGTGTTGTAAAGTAGCCACCGCTCCAAGCTCGCTCCTGTGATGGACTACAATCTCATGTTTAGTTTACTAATTTGTATTGAGATTGTAGTCTATCACAGGAGCAAGCTTGGGGTGGTGACTACTTTACAACACACACAGGGACCATGGGGAATACAAGTAGCCCCCCTCCAGAAGGAAGGACAGTGTCAGCACCAATTCAGAGATGATTTGAGGATCTACAGCCGAGTTATACACAAACAAGATACATTTTTGGTCATAGTTAATGTACTTGAATACATTTGTTTAAATTTAACTCCTGAGTTTACCGTCACTTTAACAAAATGCGCAAATGAGAACAGGCCCTTTAGTAAATGAGTTGGGTTTTATGACTTTGCCCCACCTACAATGTTTTCTGAATTACATTAGCAATACCCTAAATAATAATCTGCATTGCCCAATTTGTTCATTTTATTTTTCTTATGATACATTTCACTTAGTATTCTTTGCATTGTAAATTGTAGTCAGACAGTTGATGACCCTAGAGAGTTAACTGCAACAAATAAGGTGTTGTTTGATGTTGAATTCTGCACATTTGAAATGTTTATTTTGTGGGTGTAGGTTTGTTTTCTAAAGAATGAGGAAGTGCTAATTATGAAAAGTTAAGCATACAGATGGTTTTCACCTAGTTTGGGATTAACTAAACCCCCCTCCGCTTCTTTATTATTATTTTTTTTCTTTTTCTTTTCCTTTTCGTCATACAAGTTGAAATTAAAAGAGAAGAAAAAAAGTTTTAATAAATCTCCCTCATTTTATATTTTATTATTATTATTTTTTAAGAAAGTGTTGTCTGCATGAAGGGTACCAGTGAGAGCGCTCTAATGTTTTCACAAGTGTTTTTATCATGGTAACATTTTGCTTACTTTAGTTACTTGCCTAAAACTACTTGGAACATGTTAAGAAAACATTTCAAAAAGGTTCCTACAAAGAGGCTTTTGTTGAGCAGTAACTGTGAGGCTGTACAGCTCACAAAGGTGTTAACTTTCAACCCCTTAAGCACTTCCACATGAAATTCCAGGATCGATGTTTGTGGTTTTGGAAAAACAAAGTGTATGTTAAAGGAACCAGGTACACGCTCAAGTAGCATGGAAATAATACATCGTTTCACACACATTCATCTGCATGTCAGAAATGTCACATGGCAAAAAAAATGGGCACAGTTCTAAATTGAATCCCCTTGTTTAAATACTCAGCATCCACTTTGTAGCCTATTCCTAGTATTGTCTCCCGCCACTTCCATAGACGGTTCCGTAGACAGTACCATAGACAATTCACTGCAAGTGTATGAAGGAAGATTTGGGGCTAAGAGTAGGAAAGAACTTGATTGTTCCTTTCTTTGCTTAGGTATGGAGGAACAAATAGGGGAAGCTGATTGGTTACTGTAGACAACATGAACCGTTCTTATTATAGAGACGGGATTCTCTCACAAAGCAAAATACCAGTGTGGGAAGCTTGAGATAGAAGTTGCTGTTCTGTGACTCTCAATTCGGCATACTTGTTCTAGGATCCTAAAGTTCTATCACAATTCATTACAGAGCTGCTAACTTCACTGTGTAGTTCTGGAGTTAGAAATTTAAAGCTTTCATCACAGGCTTCTCGCATATTTTTTAAAAATCCTGTAAGTCATAGGGCTCATTGTGCCTCAGTGGCTTAATGTGGAGGCAGTAAGTGTTGCGGATGGGCAAGCACCTAGCAAGATTCATACTTCTGGATTAGTATGGCTTATTAGTAGTGGTGAAACTACAGGGGTCTCAAGGACTATGGCCACACCTTGGCCTGAAGTTGAATAAGGTTCTACTTGTGACCAACTCCCCCCTTTGCTTACACCTGACAGGGGCCTTATAATCTCTGAGTGATGCTTTTTGGTTTACAGAGGCTTCCACTGATCAAATCGACGTACATAAAAAGACGTACATAATAAAATAACAGACGGTGATGACAATACAGTGGTTAGCACTACTGCCTTGTAGCACTGGGGGTCCCTGGTTCAGATCCCAGTCAGATAACTATCTGCAAGGAGTTTGCGTGTTCTCCCTGTACTGGGATGGGTTTCCTTCGGGTACTCCGGTTTGCTCCCACACTCCAAAGACCTGATTGTAGGTTATATGGCTCCTGTCTAAATTGACCCTTGTATGTATGCACGTGAGATAGGGACCTTAGATTGTAAGCTCCTTGAGGGCAGGGACTCATGTGAATGTGCACTGTGTAAATTGTCTGCGCTATATAAATACCAGTAGTAATAATAATAATAATATAAATAATAATATGGTTCTGGAAAGTAGAAGACACTACAAAAGATCACACAGAATGGATGGAAGAGGAATAAAATCATTTTTCCTAAACATAATTTTTACTCCTTCTTTAGGTCAGAGGTCTCTGGGCCAAATGAGGTCAAGCAAAGCAAAAACTATTGTCAGTGATTAAATTTAATGGCTAACTAAAAATATACAAAAATAAACAAGCTTGTGGCTCCCTATTCAGACATATCGACTGATAAAAGCTGATTGGTTTTGCTTTGTCCAAATGTTGTCTGATTTTTTGGGACCCACAGATGTGCATTTGGAAACAGGCCGTTTAGGGATCTATAGCAAAAAAAAACTGATATTTAAGGTGCCAGAGCAATGGTACATGGACAGTTGGGGCTTAATTGTATGTATATGGCAAAAAATGTAACTTATCCAATCAATGTCCATATAAAATCAAGCTGTAGTTTGCCCTCTGATATGTAGTTCAAGTCCTAATAGGGCATAAGGACCTTTCGGTCATTTTGGCCTAAATACCACACTACCCTCTAGTGCTCTTTAGTATATGTAGCTAATCTGTGTCCAGCTCTTACTATAATCCATTCAGTTACAGTCATTCTGAAACAGCTAAGTGGTTTGAGCTGGGAGTCATGAAACGCTCATCCTTGTGCCACATAGATGGGCATCACAGAAAAAAAAAGAAAAACCTCTTCATCTTTTTTCGAGGTTGATGCACGATATTTCCGGAGCCTAATTAGAAAGTATTGCTTGGAAGACAGGGATCATCTCCAATTCACACATCTATTGACACCAGTGACCAAATTACAGCTATGTCTAAATGTTGGAATTTATTGTTGGCTGTAGTGTCACAAAAGTCTGAGACAGCGATTTCTCTATTCAATAAAAGTAGTTAAAAACCTTTTAGAAAATCCATAATTTTGATTGCTGGTACTTCATAAATGTATAAATGGTACTTTTTAGCTGTCTCTTTAGGGAAAAATGAGTTTTATCACCTGCAGTACCTGGGTTAATGAAATTGTGTGCTGGAGTTCAGCCAGGAGAAAAAAGATGAGATCATACCAGTGCTTGGATACTGGCAACAGGTCTCGGAGAAAGCTCTTGAGATCTTTCTAAGCTATATGTGTTATCATTTCTTTTATATATATATATTTTTTTATATCTCCAGCACAGGAAGTGGCTGTTTGCTTCAAGTTTCTACGCTCTCCTATTATTTTGTTTAATTTATTCAAACATCCAGAACCTGGTGACCTTAAAATAGTCTCCCATGCCAAAGTAAACATCAGGATGTCCATCAGTGCCTAGTCAAGGAATTCACTTGCTTCAAATTTCATTTGCAATTCCTGTGCAAAACTCGGAAAATCACGACTCTC
>NW_017306892.1:883808-939571 GCF_000935625.1 Nanorana parkeri
AGTTTGGAATTCAAAGTACTTTCTTTTTTTTATATAATAAAGTCAGAGTAAAACATCTCCTAATGTACAAGCTGATTTAAACACATCCTGGGTTATTGTGTATCTACATGAAGTCTAATGAAGCTAAATATAAAGTTATGCATTTGGGTTGGGATAACATTGGGTAAATCCACGATGGAGAAAGTTTTTAATATACAGGTAGATTGTAAACATAAACAGCATATCTGTAGCTTTAAACGCATGCAAGATACTGTGAGAACAAGAGAGAAAGATAGAAAGCCTATACAAATCATTAGTACAGCTGAGTCTTGAATAAGCAGGGCAGTTTTGAACACCAGTCGCCCTGGAACTGATAAGGAGAGAAAGGAACAGTAGTTGTGGGAAAGACTAATTGAACATAATCTATTCTAAACCTTTTAAACGGGGAATTAAGGGAAGGTAGTGGAGGGTCAACAAGTGGAAGAGTTATTTTTTTGGATTGATGAGTATTTTATTCAACCTGTTATGTGGGTGCCTTCTTGGGTGGCAGAAAAAGCACAAAGACTGTGACTTTAAAGTTAGAGTTAGAGTTGCTTGATCGATGACTTTTCTTTAAAGAATGCGGTCTAAATATTTTTGTACCGTTCTATGTTATTGTTTTTCTTTTTTTTGTTTGTTGTTTTATTCTTAGTTATCGCTTTGCTTTTGTTTTGGATTATTCACATCTTTTATGTCAGTGCCAGGATTAGGAATTAGAATCACCGGCATTTGTCAACTCATTCAGGAATGCAGCACAGGCACATAATTTACAGTATTATCTATAGTTTTGAAAGCTTGGTGCGTGACGGCATTTTTGTTTTTATTGAGGCACAATGAAAAGAATCAACCCATGGCAACAAGTCAGACATCATCTTTCAGTGGTCTGCCCACTGATTAAACCAGGACAATCAGTGGATAGGCCATCTATATAGCTAACCATATTTATATACCTAACCATATTTAGACATAATGCTTGCCCTAGCCCACATAAATGATAGCGTCCGTCTGTACCAGCTCTGCCCATGTTGTCAAAACTACTGATAGAGGCAACTTTCTTTCTGCTTTATATGCCCAACTACATTACATCACAGGCCAATATAAAAAAGGGAATGGAAGGCTTGGTTTCTTCCTGAACTATAAAGAGCTTTGTGATTACTCTCAACATGCCCTTCAACCCAGTGGCGTCACAAGAGGGGTGCGGGAGGTGACACCATTGGAGGAGTGACACCAAAATGACCCAGTCATTTTGGTGTCACCCCCTCTAAAAACTCGGGCACTTGGTCATGGAATGAGAGCCCGACAATGTCGGGAGAGAGGAGGGGACCCGGCGGCATACCTCATCCTGCCAGGTGAACGTCCCCTCCTCTCTCTGCCGGCGTCCAACACCAAGATGGCCGTCGGCAGGCATCAATTAGATGACCACGCGACTTCACTGCGGGGTGTCACCCGATCTCCGCTCCGGGTGACACCCGCCCTCGGGACGCCCCTGTTTGAACCCCTTCAGTTCTCTTGCTGAATTTGAGCACAAATGTCCAAAGTAGAATTAAAGATGTATTTAAAATAAGGAGAAAAAAAATTGTAACCTCTATAATGCCCTTTTTTATGATAGATACCTTCCAAACTTGATAGTAAAGGTGAGTAAATGATTATATGTAGATGACTACCACGTTACTTAGGCCAGCTGACTTTGATCTAATGGGCGGGCTTCTTCCATTCAGTTGCTGTTGTTCTCCAGAGATAAGGCCAGCTCTGTGATTGTCTGCACTTTGCATGAACACACACAGCTGCATGATATGAGTTTGAATATAAGCAGCGATTATAAAAAGATCTTTCTCAGGTCCAGTCTTTAAAATGCTATCCCATTTTTATGGACACTATAAAATTGTGAAAGGTAAAGGGTGGAGGGGTAAATAAATGTATGTTCTTTCAATAACCTGTATCAGATATCTGCCTATAGATATAGACAAATATAGTGAATGTCTTTAAAATCTGTTTTCCATTAAACTGATTATCGAGTGCATCTACCGGATTCCACCATTTTTCATAAGTCATGCCGTTTTCTTTGTACAGTGTCTGTGCAGTGAAATCATACATTGCAATTAAACTCTTAAAAGAGATTTTCTATCATGTCAAGAATTGTTCACAGAACCATGGGCTTGGGATTAATCAATTGTTGTGCCGTATATCATGCAGTTGTCACAACTGAAACGCAGATTGGTCCACCACTTGTGAGTATGACACATTAAGCTTAAAATATGTAACAAAATAAGCTTACAATTCTTTAGTGCTCCAGTTACCAAACCCACACATATCCTGGAGTCATGTGTAAGTTTTCCACTCTGCCGCCTTCTCATTTAGCAGATTTTTTTTTAAGGCTCAACTGTATAAGTAGGATGTACCATTGTACCATTTAGGCTGAACCCTAAATCATGGTTGAATCTGAGGCATGGCAGCTACCCAATGCTCATTATCTCTTCTTTTGTCATTACAGACATCTCAACAACGAGCATGCATTGGATGACAGGAGCACGGCTCAATGTCGAGTTCAGATGCAAGTTGTACAGCAATTAGAGTTACAGGTAAAACACTGTCACCAATTTAACTGGCTTCATGTTTTCTAATTGAAATGTTCCTGTATGGCTTCCCCTATCTATTCAAAAGGCTTTCATCTGTATCTATCTATCTATCTATCTATCTATCTATCTATCTATCTATCTATCTGTCTGTCTGTCTGTCTATCTGTATCATTAGTAGATCTATCAAAGGATAGATGATTATGCATAAGCCTTTATTTTCATAAGGTAATCCTAAAATGTGCAATGTGCTTTAACCCAGAGTAACCAGGGAAGATGAGTCCTCATGTTACAATGTGAGGGCCATTGAGAACCGAAAAAGCCCTCTACTAGAATATGCATTGTTCTTTAAAACGGAAGGCATTTTACATGTGATGACTTCCATCACAAATCCCGAAAAAACATATATGTTGAAAGATGGTTGTTGTGGCCCAGGCTATGGACAAGTTCACCTGTGCCCAGGCTATGGACAATAAACTAACAGGCAGCTTTAAAACAAGCCATTCCTGGCCTATAGCTTTTTTAATGTGAAGTTTTTTCATTTTCAAAGATACTCAAATATCACAACAAAAACAAAAAAAATCGATTCTCAGTTAGTTTCGAACAGTTTAGAAACACCTGCTGTGTGTTTACATAAGAGGGCTGGCAGGCTCCAAGATTTGTTCTCATAGAAAAAAGCCACGATTTCAATGTCTGTGTTGTACATTTTTTTAATTAATTTCTTTACAATGCTTATAGATACAGAGCTGAATAAGTGCTTGTTTTAAAGTGCTTTTACTGCTCATTCAAAATATGTAAATTCTTTAGTGTGCATGATCTAGACACACGTTGCACTAAATGTGACCTATATATTTTTTATAGACACCCGATCATTAGCTATATGAACTTGTTGGACATTCAGTTCCAAAATGATGGGCATTAAAATTAGCCCCTTTTATGTGGGTATAAGAGCCTCCAGTCTTCTAAGAAGGCTTTCCACAAGATTATGAAATGTGTCTGTGGGCAGCGTGCCCATTCTTTCAAAAGAGCATTTTTGGACAAAAAGGCCTGGTGTTCCAGTGATGTTCAGTAGGGCTGAGGTCATGGCTCTATGTAGGCCACTCGAGTTCCTTGACACCAAATCTTTTTCTGACACAATCTTTTTCTAAGCCATTTATATTAATCAGCAATGACTTTGTTAGCTACAAGCTCATTCTGCTTGGGGAAAAAACACTTGTGACCAAATAATATTGAAATGAGAGAAAACAGTTTCTACAAATCAGTTATTAAGAAAGATTGTTCTTACCAAAAAATCTTATAGACAAAGGAACATCCAGCTCAAACTTTCCTGTTCCCCAAGACTATGTCAGCATTCTGTACTGCGCAAACACATTCGGTAAAGCAAAACTTCATGATTTGACTAGCAAAAAATATATATGATGGACACGATTGTTCCTACCTAAATTAATATTTGGACATTTGGTCTCAAGAGCACCTTGGCAAAGGTGACCGTTTAACCTGTTCCTTTTCGTGCACTTGTGCTAATTTTAAATTACAGTATGCATTCAGAAATGGCTGCTTTATATGCAAGGCAGCATTACGAAGATATATAGAGGGCCCTGAGCTAAATAGAGAAGATAATTACATTTGGAATTTTACAGAGTTTTAAAGTCATTTGCAGCTTCAAATAGTCACGAGAAATATCTGCAAAAACAGACTTTAAGTTTCTGTTGTTGCTCTCCCTCTGTAAAAAAGCATATATCTTTTTAATTACATAACATTTTAATTCCTCTCTCAATTCGTCTTGTGTCATTTTGGCTCCTGCATGAATTCCGCTGGCCCTTGATTTCAGCCTTCCCTCCCATTGTAGTCTTCATTAACCCGCTATGGCCTAATTTATTTCCTGGTATCGTAGTGTGAAGCGTAAATTATCGAGGCTTGCAGAAACAATTACAGGGGGGAAGTTGGTGATGTGGTCATATAAATGGGAACTAACCACACACCAAGTAATTATGCACTTTTATTAAGATTTACAGCTGATAGTTTAGAGTGGTAATAATACATCAAACATTGTTTTCTACAGCAAATTTTAGTACTTTCAGTAGTTTTTTTTATTATTGTTATAAATGGTCATTTCCAATTATTTTATGGTACGAAAAAAGGTCAATTTTATCAGAATACCAATTCAAGTGAGGGAATTTCTTTTATTTCTTTTTTACTTACAGCAGTGAGTGAATATATGTGTGTATATCTCATTTTACAGTGTGTTTAGAACACGCACAAACATATAGATTATGTTATATAGATATATGAATATAGTCGATTGACCGAGAAGCAGTTGAAATTATGACATATAAAGGACTCCAGACTGGTCTGAGCATCATCAACATTTTTGAGCAATGTGAGGTGTCAAAAATCTTGGCTAGAATAGCAATTTGTTGGTCAATGGCACAGAAATTAGTACAATTGTGGGGTGCAACAACCAGGGATACACAATGCGTTACCTTTATTGGTTATAACAGTGGATGACTATACAGTTGTAACTCTCCTTTCCATGGTAAATGGCTTCAATGTTTGCAATGGGTTTAGGAATCAGCGCTTGAGTATTGATCACTAGAAAACCACATTATGGTGGACCATAGGTGTACAATAATATTTATGGGATGAACTTGCATGCAGCCTCCATAAAAATAGATCATACTCTTAATGTTGGACACTTCAATAAAACAGTAATGTCTATGGGATCACTTTATAATTAGGACACTTATGGAATTGACTCCAAGATATGGAGCAGCGGTATTAGGGTCAGAGCTGGTCAAATGACACATGAGGCCGTACTTTATTCCATCCTAAAAACAACTGCTCGTTGGCCATGTTGGTCCGTGCTATTTAGGGATTCATAAAATTGTAAAAAAATAAAATTTGGGTGGTTGGAAGATATGCCTTTCAAGGTGTCAGTAGGATGCAATATGTTTTTGAAGCTTCCAGTGACCCTTGCTCACCAAGACAAGGCCAACCGGTCATAGTGGGTCATGTGTAATAACTAGTAGTAGTTAGCCACAACTAGACTTGCTCAAAAACGTTGAAGACATTTTGCTGCTAATGCAATCAGCTTGTTCAATTCTAATGAATATATCAGAGCCCAACATTATGTCTTTTATCCCTGAACCTAAACACAGTGCTCACCTATCAGAATATGACACGGCAAATCATGACAGCACTGGCATTCAGCAAGGATTTGAAGCCACAGCTTTTCGATAACTTGGATAAACCCACCTTGACAACATCCTCTGCATCATAATAAAAGCAGAGTGTGGGTTTCACAGTCAGTGACTTGTCTTTGGGCCATCTGCCTTTTCTCAGGGCTTAGCCATAAGAGACCCCAACCCATTTAAAATGTAAAACCATCAGGTGGAATATACTAATATACACTCAGAGAAGCAACATGAGTAAATCTGTCATGAAAGAAGTTGCTATTCTGAAATGCCTATTGACTGGCTATCATCCCGAACCATGAATTCCAGTATTCTTAGATTATTTTAAATGCTTCCTGTATTAGTAGTGCTTGTCGCCATTATTTTTCTTTGTAATAGTCATGGTTACAGTTGGTTAGAACTAGGAAGTCTGTATATTACCATTGGAGTTCTTGAGTGGTGTATGGAGTTAGCATGCCATTGAACTTGTTAGCATACATACAAAACTTAAATAATGGATTTGGGTAGATTGTAATCTACACAAGTGAGGGGAACCCTTACAAAAAACAGTGTGCTGCCCTGAATAGTACCCACCCTAGGGTTATCTGTAACATAATAACCCTATTGCTGTCACATACGTTTATTACAAAAAATATATATAATTTAAACATTTAATACAAGTGTGTGCATCCTTTTTAAAGCTATATCAGGCAGAGAGGGGCAATGAGAGTAAAGATATAAGTTGGCTAGAAAAGTCACTTTCCAGATGCCATTTTTCTAATATGGTTTCTGTAGGTAATGCTGTGAATTCATTTTTAATAAATAAATTCCCCACTGACTTCTGAAAATCCCCCATGGAGTTAACACCGAGCTTTCCCTTTAAATTCCGTTTTCATGTTGTCCTTTTACAAGTTGCTCTTTTTTTTTTTAAACCGCCAAAACATGAACTTTACATATCGCCTGTAGTGTCAGTACAACAGAATATCTGATTTGAGCAGGCATTGATATTATATAATTGAACAAGAGCGAGCGGAGACAGCGTGTCACAGGCATTAGGCTGAGAATTATAAGTCATTCTGTGCGCCTGATGTTCAGGCAGCTCTGCAGAAAGGAATACAAATAAAATGGTTGCTGCAGTGATTACATTCCCATATCTTGTTAAGGGCAGATACTAATAGGGTTTAAATTGAAGTTTCAGGTGATGTGGCACACTTGGCGTCATCCTCTTCCCCCAAGCAAGATTAATTATGTGAATTTTCTGGAAATTTAAGCATCAGGCATACGGGAGGGGTCAGTTGATGCAATTCTTTAATTTATTGTCACGTTGGCATTTGACTAGGGGGGTCTATTCACGAAGCTGCCGAAGGATCTAGCCGTAGCTTCGGCCGATCCTTCGGCTAGCTTCGGCCCCAGGACCCCTTCGGTTCAGTAGAAGCGAAGGGATGCTGTACGGGCTATTCACTATAGCCCGTACAGCTCCCGAACGTGGCCGAAAGGCAAAACATTTATTTATTTATTTTCTATTCTGACATCGCTCTGTGTCAGAATAAAGAAAACAAAAGAAACAGCAGTGATTCTCTCCTGGCCAGAGCGCCCGGGAGAGTTTTTGTTTTTTTACAGCAGCAGAGCCGATGGACAATAGGAAACTTTTGGGCGGAGCTAGCTCCACGCAATCGTTTTTCTTTTTCCTTTTTTAGTCCTGACTGATGGTTGTCACAACTTTAAAATGTATGTCTGGGCTAAAAGAAACCAAAATTCAGTACATTTCTGCAATACACACCAATTTCCTTTTGTTTTGTTTCTTTAAATTTGCTGCAGTACAGAAACATTTCTGTTGAACCAGCTAGAGATCCAGTGAGCTCCTAACTTTCTGTAGCAAGTCAAAGTAAACTCCTGAAGTTAAATCTTAAAAATGCATTTAAGTACCTTATCTATTAACAAAAATGTATCTTATTTGTACTGTATGATCGTCAAATCATCTATGAATTAGTGCTGACACTGTCCTTCCTTCTGGAGGGGGGCTACTTTTGTTCCCCATGGTCCCTGTGTGTGTTGTAAAGTAGCCACCGGTCCAAGCTTGCTCCCGTGATGGACTACAATCTCATGTGTAGTTTCCTAATTTATATTTAGATTGTAGTTCATCACGGGAGTGAGATTGGAGTGGTGGCTACTTTACAACACACACAGGGACCATGGGGAACAAAAGTAGCCCCCCTCCAGAAGGAAGGACAGTGTCAGCACCAATTCAGAGATGATTTGAGGATCTACATTACAAATAAGGTACATTTTTGGTAATAGTTATGGTACCTGAGTGCATTTTTAGGATTTTAGTATTTTGAGTTTAGTGTTGCATTAACAACACAGCTGCCTATGCTGCTCTGAAATCCCAAGCAGCTTTGTGAGCACTGCCAAGTTCTAGTATGCTGGACTGCAGTTCACCCACCATGTCATAGATATGAGGAAATGGGGGAAATATTTTGTTGTACAGCAGGGGAGAGCAGGGAAGCGTTAGAGCCTTTTGTTGTGTTATTATATTTGTCCCCCGAAGTGAGACAGGTGGTCATTGGGACAGGAATTGAAAGGTAATTTTTAAAGCAGAACACAACAAAGCCTGAGAGAAATTCCAACCAATGGCTTTCCAAAACAAAACAAAAAGTCTGAGTATGTTTTCTACCTCACCCATGATTTGGTAATAATCAATAACATCAATAAATGGGGGATTAATAAATGTCACATGACAAACAATCTTTAGAAAAAGTACAATGTTAAAGTAATATGTTTTTGGTATTTGTTTTTGATAAAACAGTGCAAGGAGCTAAACAATGACAGTAGAGTTCAGTGTTGGCTAAACTAATTCCATCAGGTTTAGGTGTAAGTTCCGATCTGTTGTCATGGACTACTGCACTTAGTTCTTTGCCCTTTGCAAATTCATGTGATAACCTTATGGCCAAATTCTGATAAGCTTCACGAGGGCCAAGGACCTACGTCACTATTTCAACGTTCCATCAAAGTTCCACAGAGAACATTGGATTGTATGAATGGCATGAATCAATAATATTGCCTTTTATTTTTCTAAAGCTTGCTATTTTCTGCTTTCATTTTTTCATAGCTTTCCAAAGACAAAGAACGCCTCCAAGCCATGATGACGCATTTACATGTGAAGTCAACAGAACCCAAAGCAAGTCCTCAACCTGTAAGTTCCACTTCTTTGCTTATTTTCTTGGTGGATTGGGAAGTGCCAGCTACTGTGACATCTAGTGAATGGAAATGGACATTGGAAGAAAAAGATTTTGTGTGGCCCTGAAACTTAAAGAGGCCCTGTCATAGGAAAGTATAGATATCAAATGTAGATATAGAATACTTACCAGTACTGTCTCTATTGCAGCCAGTCTCCGCCAGTAGAATCTTCAACATCTGACACATACGGATGCCACTGGCAGCTCTGTGTTGTTGGGCATTTTTAGGTGCATGGTCATCAATTGTGAGCCCTATTTTTCTCTAATGACCAGCTTTCTTCAACAGCTAATTGATGTATTATATAAACTTTAGGTATGGTTACTTTTTTATGTGGGTTGCCACTGCTGACTTTCTTTAAACAGGTCAGTTGCCTGGCTGTGTCTGGCTTTAGTACTTCCTGTGTCACTAGCCCATAACTTATAGGCAGCAAATGAAGTCACAACTAATCTGCATACTCCTTCCACTGACTCACATTGCACTGAAGTATCAGCCAGACACCATTTTCAGAAGATAGGAGTCAATGGCAGCCCCGATTTCCCCCTCACAACAAACACCTTTAGTTGTTCCCTCAGACACTTGAGCTTACTTATTAAGATGGAACTCAAGCCAAAACTATTTATTTTTGTTCTAGAATGAAGATTGGTTAAAACATCGGCCAGGTTGTTAATGCTATTTGTGGCCCCAGTGGGGTGATTTCTCTTTGCTTCCTATCCCAGGGACAGACAGTGAGGGGAAATCTCCGTTTTCAGACTTGTTTCCCCTTCTTTTCAGCTGGTGATCCTGTCAGTAACACAATTCCTTTCCAAAGGTGACAATGCTTAATATTTGCTGTATCTATGGAAGAGCAACATTGTCATCCTAAGCTGCTCTCCTCATTGGGACTACAGAACGCCTCCTCATCTCCAATACATAGACAGATGTTGCTTTGTAGTTCACAAAAGATAACTGGGGAAAAAAAACACAAGATATCCAAGTAGATCAACAGACATTTTTTTGTAGTTGCCGAGAATGTACATTTTTTTTGCCAAAAAAATAAAATAAATTGATATGAATAATGTTACCACCACCTTAAAAACGAATGCAGTCTCCACATTTCAGGACTGTTAAGCTGTAATATATCCCATTTTTGGGGTTTAGGTACCCTTTAAGGGGACTACTCTGTAACCATAGCAACCAATTAGGTACCAGTCCAGCTTTCTCATCCCCATCACAATTTTTGGTTGCTACGTACCTGCCATATACATTCTTACAGTTTGGCAATTATTGCAGCCCCGGCAAGAGAGTTTATAGCTATTATATCAAATTCAAGAATGAAATCGTCATTGGACTTTATGACTTGCCTCATTCTTCGGTTAAATTGGGGAGGAGGTGTTGCGCAAAAAAATTGTTTATCGAGTGTTCTGTATCAAAGTATGTGCTGTGGTTATATTGCTTGCAAATAAACACTTAAAAACTCATCTGTACAGCCAACTTTACCAGCGGTTATCTTAAGATTAGGCAACTTCTGTTTTATAGTTTAGTAATCCTTTTAGGCCCATTTCATTATTTTCTTCTTTTTTTTTTCTTCATTAAATAATATTTTTGTTGCCTGGGACCTCCCAGCAGATTTATTTTTAACTCCTCGATCGAATTCTGCCAGGCAGGTTAACATTATCTTCCCTCATTGCTCCACACAGTGCTTCTTTATTATGAGCAACGAGCATGCATATTTTTGACTGAAAAATTAATAGCCTTGGAATTCATACACAGCAGGTTTTCTTTGGAGAAAAGTCTAATATTTCCGCACAGCGCTTTTCTAACCATTTATTTAGAGTCCAAAGCAAACCTTTGACAGCTCAAACGTCGTTACAAGCAAACATAAAGCTCACTGGTATGTAAACCGACAATAGGCAGCCTGTGTGAGGTTTTGCTATTGTCACATGCACAGATTGTTTGGATTAGTGTATGTAAATTTACTGTTATGCCACCATTTGTGGAGTGAGGAAGAAAAAAAAAATACATTTGTATATGAAAAGTGTCTTCACTTGGAAGCAATCAACTTCAAACCCTTTGATGCAAATTTTTTCAACTTTTTTTTTTTCTTGAGTGTACCGTATTGTCTGGTTGCTGTCGACTCTTCTCAAAATGGTCTTTTGAGGTAGAAAAATAGAATATATTTTATAGACTCCATCTGATAAATTTCAATTATTAGAGTACTGAGAAAGCCATAAAAATATGTGTGAAGTAAAAAGGTATTTTGGGAAGAATGCATTAATCGTATCTTCTAGTGCTAGGAGAGAAAAAAACATTAAGCTTGAAATTGACTCCCAGCTAAGAACTGGTTTTAAGAAAATAAAATCTGTTTTGTTTTTTTGTGTATTGAAGAGTAGAGTATAGTAGGGTGTTATAGTGCTGCGGTATGGTGTTATGGGGTATGATAGGGTATTTAGATATTTGGTTGTGCTAGCTATGATAGAGTGTCTAGATATTGGGTTGTGACAGGTTGTGGTAGGCTGCTATAGTGTTTTTTTAGGAAATAGAAAAGTATCTAGATTTGGGCTTAGGTTGTAGCAGTGTATGGTGGAGGGCCTAGATATTGTGATGTGGTCAGCTATCTAGGTATTGGGTTGTGGTACAGTATGGTAGGGAGCATAGGTATTGGATTTTGGTAGGGGTATGGTAGCATATCTAGATATTGGGTTGTAGTAGGGTATAGTAAAGTGTCTAGGTATTGGGCTCTGGTAGGGTACTGTAGAGTGTCTAGCTTTTGGATCCTGGTAGGGTGTCTAGATAATAGGATGTGGTAACATATGGTGGGGTGTTAAGAGGTTGTTGTAGGGTGTCTAGATTTTAACTTGTGGTAGGTTATGGTAGAAGATCTAGATAACTGTCTGGGTTATGGTAGGGTAATGTAGTGTGTAAAAATTGTGTTGTGGTAAGGTAGAGTAGAGAGTGGGTTGTGGTGAGGTGCGGTAGGGCATTATGAGTGTGGTAAAATGTCTAGATATTGGGTTCTAGTACAGTATGGTAGTGTGCCTAAATATTGGACTTTGGTAGGAGTGTTTTGCCTGCACACCCTGCCTGCTTCTTCACACAAAAACCCAAGACTAAATATCGAACAATTATAGAATTTCCTTTGCAGATTAAACTTCAGCGTAGCATTTTAAAAGTGATAGCTCATCTCAATCCATAGCCTTGCTTTGGATTCATGTTGAGGGAGAGTTAGTTGATACTAGTGGTTTTCTGAGGAGCTGATTGGAAGAGGCATGTCACAACCTAACCTGCTACTAGTTGCACACAAGAAACAGTAATGTTCGACCATGACATACTTAAGCTCTCTAACAAAGTCCAGTCCCTTCATTTGCAATCCAATCCCCTATAATTTTCCCGCAATACAAACCAATTCTGATATTTGTATCATGAAAACCATTGTTGAGGAGCAACTTACAACTGATGCAGTTTGGCCAGGAACAAGAAAACTTTGTAGCATGACATCTTTCAAAACGATCCTTTTATTTTTTTTTATTGCCAGGCAACATTTTATGGTTTGGTATCATAGGAGGTTTAAGGTGTCCATCAAAAATCAAGTATGTGTTAATTAGAAAAGTTGTCAAAAATATTTTGTATACTGTATGGATAATTACTTTGAGTATTCCCAAACGTCACCCAGCTGTCATCCATGAAAAGGCAATATAATTTTTCTAATGGCTGAACAGTAATTAAGTTTTTCTTTTTTTGCAGACAGTGCATCGATTCAGACTTGACCTAAAACATTTAAAATAACATTTTCAAATCAAATGCTTGGTTAAATATTCCATCCTGTGTATTTCTGTTCGCTCTGGGGGAAAAGTAATTAAGTTTATTTAAGGAAAAAACACAAAATATATATGATAAATAGAAATATGTTCAGGCAATTAAATGTAACATAAAGCTGTGTTACAAAGTAGGCCTATGATATAAAATGGTTGAATTATACTATGTTTAGACTTTTACTCCAATATTTGCGTGCTTGACGAAATGGTTATAGCTGAAAACATAATTGCACGCTTCCATTTATTTCTAGTAACATTAAATAAACAGTTAATCACTTTATTTTTGGGAATTATGGAACATGCATCTCAAGATGGAAACATAAGGAGGAATGTTTGCTTGGCTTATGATAAAATTCGTAGATAGTTGCCTCTGCGAGGTTTTGGATTAAGCATAGTCGAGTACTGTTTCGGTAATGGACCTCTTATGGTGTCAGTTATATTTAAGTAATTTAGTTCAAATGTATACAGAATACTACATTCTTTACATGCCTGAGGGTATGTACACACTTGTGTTGTTCGTGTGCTTTCAGAGTGGCGCACTTTTCATAATCTCTACCCTATCATGTAGTCATATATACAACTCTAGTATTGCAACTTCTGTTATCTCAGTTTGGCTTTTACTTTCTGTAATAGGATAAAGGGAGTTCAGAAAGTGAGAGCCCCTTCAAAGCTTGCACTAAAGCCTGGCCTGTAAAAAAGCTGTACTCATTGGCTGAGTAAAAAAAGGCAGAGCTGGGAACTCCAGGATATTAATCTTAATTAATTAATATTAAGCGCTGCACAAACTATTGGCGCTATATAAATCCTGTATAATAATAATCTGCCTGGAGGTATCAGCAGTTCTGACTATTTGTTAGACCTTTACCTTTGTAAGTTGAGCTGAGTCTCATGGTCCAGAATATGTGGAAGAAACAGAATTATCATTATCAGTTAGCTTTGTTTGCAGAACTCCCAACTGTCTTGTTCAATGGAAATCATGGTTGCTTGGCTTAAGGTAGATAGGTTTTATACTAATATGATCAAACTGGGCCGTGTTTTGGCAGGTCGGGGCCAGGAGTAAAGTACACCTTTCATGAGACAAACATGTAAGCTCAATTTATGACCTGCCATTGATGACCTCCTTCGATGTATGAGAGTCAACTGGCTATGCCTGGATTCAATACTTTCTGAGTTAAAGACCAAGGACAAGGATGCAGAGAAAGAGTGTTAGAAATGGTTCTTTGAATGATGTTTTTTTATTTAAAGAATTGAAATATGGTGCTACGGATGAAAAAGTAATTTGTGAAGGCTATGAAGCTGAATTAAACAAAAGTAGGGCTGGTAAGGGGGTCATGTAAGGAAATTTGTCCTTTGGCTACCAATTGTCAAGTAACTGAGGCCAAGCACTGTTGCAAAGACTGAACACAGTATGGTTATTGTATAAAAAAAATTTTAACAGTGTTATATAAGTCATCAATCCATATAAGCTATCACAAAACAAATGCACCCATAGTAAGCTAAAGCCATGACTGTCAGAAAAATTAAAAAAAGCTAAACCATAAATTGATTGCTACCCAAATCTCTCCAATGATCAAACTGGTTCCTTGGTTTGGTGCACATGTATCAGGAGCTTCTCTGTAATGGATCGATATTACTGAGTAGTCTGAGTCTGTAGGCCAGAAGCAGCCAGTCTCCAAGCTAGCCAATGACTAAGACTATACGAAGCTAGTAGAAATTTGCAGCGTTGAAATTGGTAAATTAAAACACAGGAACTCTTTAATAGAAGCTTTCACTGTGGCCGGATTTGACAGCAGAAAATTTCCTTTAAAATGCTTATTTCCCGGCTTATCACTCCTTATAGCAGACTCCAATCTTCATTGATTAAAGCCCAGAATTTCAGTGCAATTAAATCATCAATCCCTACCCTAAGTAGACTGGCGCGTCTAATAGCAAATCTTTGTGCCCTGGAGCATACAGTACCATACCAGGAAGGCAAATTTTGTAGATAGGGCCGCATGTTCCGCTGTTACTCCTTGCGGAAAGGGTTAAGTCCTGACTTTAAGTCAAGATATAAACACATCCTCTTGGTCTCTGGCTACTATTCCAGTGTAATACATTTAGAAAAAAACAAAACGATACAATTATGTGTACTAAGCAGGACAGTTAATGGAAATCCATTTTGATTAGGGGTTTACATCACTGCCTGTTTATGAAAATTACTGATGACTCATTCATCATTAAATAAAAAAAAAAAAATTCGAGGCAGCAAGAAAAAAATGGAGAATTTAACATATTTTTCTTGTTGTTCCTCAAATAGAAAGGGGGGACTAAATATGGGGGATATACCAAAGAAGGTGCTAACAGGATCAGGTGCCCCTCTAATAGTTAAAGTATATGTCTAGATAATAAAAAACAAAACCATATTCAGTACATCTCTCCACTACATCCCCATGTATTTTCCCAAATGCTGCAAGCACAGAGAGCTACTTGTTGATCTGCCTTTGCTGCACTGAAAACCCAAGCATCATTATCAGCCTTGCCTGGTGGACTTCAAAACTTCACCTATCCCCACCCTTGCTCTGTCCAACTCCACATGTATATATTGATTTCTTTCCCAGCGAAACAATGGTGCTTCCTTGACTTTCAAAAGCCTGCCAACACACTGTGTATAGGTGTTGCTTTTGGAAGATGTAGTTCTGGGGGGATGCCTGCATCAGTAAAAACAGCAGTTACCCCTACATGAATTTTACAAGCCTAGCGCTAATGTTTCTAGTTACAAGAAGACGGTAAAAACAAAATATTTGCTGAGACATACCAGCACAACCCAGACAATGTGGGGCTGTTTTATTTAGGGGATAGGTCCTCTTTACAGGATATTCTTGGATGATTCATTGTCTTGTAAGTGAGCAATGATTGAGTACACTAAGCCTATCTGTCCTAAAGAAAGGATGAATGTGGGGAAGGGGAGGTAGAAAATAAAACACTTCAATAGCAATTGACAAGGTCAGCATTTCATCAAACTGTCTTTTAAGCCTACAAATAGATGTGGACGATGAAATACCCGGCGCTTGCAGCCCCTTTTTTTTTTTTTGTTCTCTCTTTCCTCACAGATTGCAGTCATGTTTAATTTGGAAACTGGGCTCCTTTGGCAAATTAGCAATTAGAACAATTTTGTGGGAATATGTATATGTGTCATTAGTTTTCCTGCACATTAATAGCAGGAGCAGGGGTCAGGCAGACATTTTTCCACTCCGCTGCTGCTCCACTGTTGAGATTTGGCACTTTGTTTTGGAACAGGCTCAGCTGCAGCAAGCCCCAGTCTTTTCCTCTAGGAACCGTCTTTTAATTAGTTTACCTCATAGCTATTATTACAAATATTGCTGCCTCCCATCTTAAACATCAGATTACTGTTTCAGCAAAATATTTCGGCTACACCCTGCCACTCGCTGACGTTCGGGGTCATTCGTATGTGCTGCTTAATCAACAGATCCCCTACATAAGCATCTCTAAATTAGAGTCTGTACAATACAATTTCATCTGGTAATTAGCCAAAATTGGCTGCTTTCTTCTGATAGTGGTGAGTCTGGTGACCCAGCAGTGGGCGTAAATTTCTGTCATTTGTCAAGGCTGTTTAGGTAGCCTTTTGTTTAGGCCCCTTAACACCTGTGTACCTTTTTTTTTCTTCTTAAAGAAGTGTTTGTATTGAAAAAATATGTAGGTTGCCACTGCAGACCTCTCTTTTACATAATGCTTGTTAAGATAATTCAAAGGCTTTAATACTTTCTGAGTCACTAAGGTGGAAAAATCACTGTATCTTAGCTTCATGCTTGTTCTGGGTCAATGAAGAAAATATTGAGGCCAGAGATAGGTAACTGGTTAGCAGTATATCTGTCAGTATATATTCCCAATGATTTGCTGTTTAGAGAGAGAGGGAAGAAGGGTAAATAGCTGCATTTATGAAGGGAAAGTAATCAGAGGGGCCTTCCCAAATCTGGGGAGCCCCCGGAACCTCCCCTCCTGTCATGGCCATATCCTTGGGGCTTTGATAGGTAAAGTTGATAAAGTTCTAACACTTCCAGGTAATTCTAGACCTTGCTGCTAAGCACTGCCCCTACACATTCTTATTGCTCCATCACTACGATGGGCAGCCTTACTGGCTAGTAGGGATGTGCAGGAGGTAGGAAGGGACGGTCAAGCCTTGGCACTCTTGGGAAATACCAAAGCTTTGCCTGTTGCCTGGGATTCAGCCTTAACTGGAAGGTTTGGAAGCCTGATGCAGGTGCGTGCATCTGTAATTCATACCTGCAGTAGTTTGCCCCTTTTGCTCTGTGACAGTTTCTTTAGGGTTCTCTACTTTCCTTTGAGATATCCCATTTCCTTTGTCCCCCTGTCCCCCCCTCCCCACAAGGCATTGCTCAGCAGACTTGTGAAGAATCTTAAGTTTGATCGATCTTTGGTAGGAAAAGTCATACCATGAACAGATTTTTTTTTCTAGAACAAAAAGATTGTTCATTTGATAAAACTCACACATATTGTGACAAACAACCAGTGAGACATCAGCAATCATTTTGTAACCTGCCCTGAAGAAAATTACATCTGGAATCTGATTTGGTGCTGTGGGCAACCAGCATCATCTTTTACTTAAAGCATAGGTGGAAGTTCAGCAGCTCCATCTTCTTCTAGGCCTGCAGGGATAAATAGGTAACATACTGTAGTACCCCCAAACCTGCAGCATTAGTCTGATACCATTCTCGTACTATTGCTGTGTGTGAAAACAATAACATGTGGAAGCCTTTAGTTCAGATAAGGGTTAGTGGTGCTTGTACAGCGTAATGATGTAATTGCGCTGTTCCCACAACTAGGTTACTTCCTCTAGGAACTGGCTGTCTCTCTTCTGTTTCTGGCTGAGATGCTGGAATTTGTCTTATCCCAAAAAATTGCTGTACGACAGGCACACTTTAATTCTCTCGTACTCATTAGTGTATCCCAAAAACGATAATGTAATACTTTACAGCTTACCAGTACTTAGATGTGGTGGTTATTTTCATTTTATTTTTTCAGATGAAGAACATTTTTAGCTAGTATAGAAATACCTGTTGATCTTGCCACAAATGCAGTATGCTTGCCACTTCCAGTAAACCGAAAAGTCAGCATAAACAATGTTATCTCTCCTTTGTAAACTACTAGTCCAGTCAATCCACTATGTAATGGAAATGAACAAAGGCAGACGTGTTTAAAGTCCAGCCTATTTGACAACTGTGGCTGCTGCTATAGATACCATGGAGATGTGCGTGTAGAGACAAATGGACTAGAGTGTGTTATTTGCAGCATTACCAGGTAAAAATAAAGGGAGAAAGCCAGAAGAATAAAAACTAATGCAGTCACTACATCTAAGGACTGGTAAGCTGCAATATAAAACATTTTGGGGGTTTAGATACACGGTAATTCAGTACACAGGCTGATTTGACCATCTTACACTTTTCCATCTCAACTGTCATGCCCCTTATGGTACCACATGTCATCATCCATAGTGATGGTCATATTTGATAGATGGATGTGTCCTGAGGCTTGGAACAGTTGCTGTAAGTGGATGTATCACTTGTAAGGCCCGGTGCAGACCTGAGTGATCCAGGATCGCGCGGTCCTGCACAATGCTGACAGTGATTGCCGCGCGGCCCCATTGATTTCAATGAGGTGACATCTGCGCAGCAATCGCATAAAAAAGGTACATGTACCTTTTTTGCGATACACGATACGCGGCTGTTTTAGTGTTCGGATCGTGTTTGGATGCACGGGCTGAATCGCAGTGGGAAACCGTGGGATCCGTCTGGTTTGACTGGGGTTCCATTAGAAAATAATGGCACCCACCGCGCGACCGTCTGTGCTGGGCGACTCCATAACGTGCACGATTGCCGTGCGGTCAGTAGTCGCCTAGGTGTGCACCGGCCGTTAATGCTAAAGGTGCATGTAGAACTGTTTTGGTACCCATTCGCTCTCCAAATGGATATCTGTTGACCGTACACAGTCTTATTATCCAGAGAAAAGTGACCTTTCTTTCCAGATAATCACTTGTGTTTGACCATTTTTAACAACGGTACAAAATTATATAAGCTTCAGTCTATAACACCGGGTGAAATGTGTGAGACCCAGATGAAAATTGTACCAAGGGCACGTGCATTTTTTTTCCAGCCGGTTTAAAAAAAAATGAACATCTGTATCCCATTTAATAAGGAGTAACATAGACATTTCTATAATAAACTGTTAAAAGGCTTCATTACTTGCCTGTTCACTGGGGATTATCATTAAATCACAGCTCGAATGATACAGGGAACCGCTTGGTAATTTGAGTGGAGTTATATTGATAAACTTAAAAGGTCAGAGTATAGGATGCAGTTGCCGTTCAAAGTTTGTTCGGGATAAAAATTCCCTTTAAAGCAGTTTATTTTATTTAAAGATTTTGGGAAAAATTAGCTCAGATCTCCATTTAAGAAAATAAAATAAAATACTCTTCTTTGATTTAAGATTGCTGACCCCCATCTCCTTCACTCTGATTGATCTATGCCCTTTACAAGATGGATTTTAAAATAACTCTCTGATAAGGTCCTCTTCTTTGGAATCAATTAATGAAACACCGAGGTTTTCTTGATTAATACCATATACTGTACCTTTTCATAACATGACTTCATATTTTTTGGCACCGGCTTGCACAATTCCTCAGTTAAGGCTGGCAAATTATATTTAATGGCAATAATACAGTTATGCAGGTTTTTTTTTTTTTTAATGCAGAAATACTTCACGTATAACTAATTTATTGTTTTAAAGAAATAAAAGCTTGACATTGTAATAAGACTGACTGATTGCAGACTGTAACATGGTCCCGTATGTAGCAATTGATTTATATATTCTGGATAAATCTCAAGAAAATAACAGCAAAAAAAAATGAACTTTGTGTTCTGTTTAATGTAAAGCGCACCTACGAATGTGCTTTGTGCCAGTTCACGATCATATCTGGGTTTTAAGTTCTGGAGACGCTATCCATTTATGAAAGCCGTGTTTAACCTGTTCACATTAAAGCTAAACATCGGGTTGACGTTATATTAAATCAACAAATGAAAGTGTATATTTAAATTGCATGTGGGGTGAGAAGCATTGTATGCATATGGTTTACACAGTGGCAGTTTGTTTAAAGTCTGCCCCAAATCTAACATAACAGAGTCATGTTTTAAATTTCACGGTGTCACAGTGATCTATGAGTGGGTTGTAATTAGCTTTACCATTTCAACGTCTCTGGTTGCTTACGAAAAAGAAAAAAGAATTTGAATGTTTGGGTTTGAAGTGTAGCACAGTGTTGTACCATGCCATAGATAGCAGTAAAGTGAAAACATAGGCAGTGTCTTCTTGTTGACTAACTCTGATATTCTAATCCAGGGTGTCATGAATATGAACAGAACTCAAGTGTTCTCAAAAGCTTGCACTAAAAAGTATTACATTGGCAAACTAAAAGGTAATGTCTGTCAGGTCTATACCCAAAAGGGTGAAGGGTTTGAGAAGGCAGGAGAAGTGAACAATCTAGGACAACATAGCTGTTTTGGAAAAGTTTTCCAATTCAACTCACTTTCCAGTTCAGCTATGTTGTCCTAGATTGATCACTTCTCAGGCCTTCTCCATACACTTCACACTTTTGTGAATAGACCTGTAAATCTTCACTTGACTAGAATTATAAGGATTGGTTTACTAAAGGAGTAGAGCATGTTCACCTACAGCATTTTCACTTTGAAAGGGAATCTTCACTTGCCTTAGTGAATGTGGTGAAAATTCACCGTGCAAAAAAAAAAAAGGAGGTTGACTAATGTGCAAGTAAATTTAATAACACAGGATTTGCTTGCACGTGATTGGATGATAGTCAGCAGAGCTTCATCCAATTTACTAAGCTAAGTGAAAATTCACTCTGCAAAGTGAGCATGCTCCCTTAGTATATCAGTCACATACAGGGTTATTCACAAAAGGGTGAAAAGTTTGGAGAAGGCAGGAGAAGTGAACAATCTAGGACAACATAGCTGAACCAGAATGTGAGCTGAATTGCATAACTTTTCCAAATCAGCTATTTTGGCCTAGATTGTTCCCTTCTCCAAACTCTTCACCCTTTTGTGAATAGCCCTAAAAGTGTACATGAGGGCTAAGTAAAGAAAAACAACATATGTATTACATCTCTACAATACATGCACATTTCCACATGTTTTATCCATTTAAGACCCTGCAATTAATTAATGATATGCCAAAAAACACTCAACTCCTGGTTTCCTGTTGTACACCGACAAACCACAGGATTGTGGGGGGGCTGATAATACAAGACATGGTGTCAACTATAAGATCCCTCCCCACTCTCCAGATCTCTGTAACATAGCGAGTAATTGTTCTGTAGACCAAGATAAGAACCGAGAGGGCCAATTAGGCTCCTTGAGATATCAAAAGAAAAAACCCCCATACTTGAATCCCACATCACGTGACAACCATTGCAAATAATACAATTAGAATAGGCAATACTCAGAATGATGACATTTTTGTTCTTGCAGTGTATTTATTGAATAATTTAGATTTGTAAGCTGTCAGGAGCGGGACCCTCCTAAACCTCTTGTATTGATCTGTATTGTAACTCTCTGTCTGCCTTTATTTTTTTTAAAGAGTTTTGTAAACTGTTGACACTGTAAAAAAAAACCTGTGTAATAATAATAATATTTAGTAATGTTATAATATTTATATAATAATATATTTTCTGGAATTATAAGAAGGGGTGTTGTACGCAAACATGGAGTAAACTGATTAAAACAATTGCCACATAACAGAACAATTTGCAGATATTAAAGAATAAACAATTATTATTTTTTTGTTTACAGCTGAACCTGGTATCCAGTGCCACCCTATCGAAGACTGCATCAGAACCATCCCCTCAAAGTTTACCTCATACTCCCACCACCCCAACCACACCACTCACTCCTCTAACCCAGGGACCTTCTGTTATTACAACCACCAGCATCCACAATGTGGGACCCATGCGGAGGCGGTACTCTGACAAATACAACATTCCCATCTCTTCTGGTAAGTAGGGTTGGACAGATTATTTAGAAAACACTAGGGAGTCATGCAGTAAGAGCCCACTGACAAAACAGAAGAGGCTTAAAAAAAATTAGGTTGCAGTAGGAATTAATGCTCAAACTGGATAGCTGGAATTTTCTCAGGTGTACTGCAGACAACCAAAGTCTATACATTGCACACACAGTACAGTATGTTCTTCTAGTCTTGGAGTAGTGGCCTGAGTTGCCTAACTTTCATAATTATTAAACTTCCTCTTTGGTATTTTCTTCCCTCTTTGATTGCAGACATTGCACAGAACCAAGAGTTTTACAAAAATGCAGAAGTCAGGCCACCTTTCACATACGCATCGTTAATTAGGCAGGTAAGTGTGCACATTTCATTTGCTTGTTGGTTTTACAAAGTCTGTAAAGAAGAATTCCACCAAGAGGAAATTATATTACTTTGGGATGCAGAGAGGGGCCGGGAACATGTACTCACCAAATGGATCAACTTGCATTCTTCCTTACACTAGGCCTGGTTATAGGTACAGCTGCAACCCCTGTTCTTCCTATAGTAATAGATGGTATTGAATAGCTAAATGTCAAAATACTGGCCTTGTTTGTTCATTTGTTCATAATCGCTTTAAAGACCAAAAAGTGTCAGAAATTACTTTTTGAACTAGCGGTTTAAGAGGAGGGACCGGGGTACAGTTATACAAGTAAGAGATCGGGTTGGAGGTGGTAAAGGAGAAATAGAGAAACAAAAGTGGGTTTGGGGAGGTTAAGAAGCGAAGTGGGCAGGATTGGAGGGTGAGGAAAGGTTGGGAGTCAGACTTTTGAGTTTCTTTGGGTAAGATTTTGCAGACAATAGTGTGTTATTCAGGGATCTGAAATGTTCCTGAATTGGTTGAATTGTATTGGAATCCCTGTTGATGTCAAAGACAATTTCATAAGTAGTCCTTGTTTTTTTTGGATAACTTTAAAACATCCTAATCTTTTATACAAACCAGACCAGACCGTCTCTTTTATAGGATTGGGCAAAATATCTAAAGTCCATCGATATGATAGGAAAACGTGGGATAACTGGGGCATGGAGCACAAGTGACATCACTTGTTACTAGTGATTTGATTGGCTAAATATGTACAGTGGCAGTTTGTGAATGGATGACAGATCCATTGCATTTCTGAATAAAATTAGGTTGCACATTTTTGTCAGTTAAGTTTAATACTTAGTAATTTCTCAGGTACGATATTAAAAAGAAAGTCGCACCCACTGACAAAAGCGTTCGCAAAATAACATTATTTTATGAGTTCAGAACCATTTTTTTTTTTTGGCCAAAGAGTTTTGATAACAGCAATATCTAACATAATTGCTTTTGATTAAGTATTACAATACGATGTGATTATTAGAAAATTCATTTCACACAACAGTGAAAATGAGGCTGTTTAAAGATGGCAAGTCAATTATCACAAACTAGCGTAATCTCTGATCCCTAGAATTAATCTGAGCTCTAAATAATTACTGAGCTGTAATCAGCCGCTGAAATGTTTTGCATTTTTCTTTGATCCCGCTTTGTGAATGACTGATAAATTAATATTTCTACCAGGAAACAGAAATAAAAACTCAAAACAATTAGATAATTCCATTTTGAATGTTGTCATTGAACTGTTAAATAGAGGTATTAATCTCAGATCGTCTTGTGAAGTCTGGTTTATTTATTTTGCACCAAATGATGCATTGGCGGTGCCTGCAGATGCGCATTTACAGTTCGTAAAAAAATAATTACGCTTTAGGATCTGGGATTGTGCTTTTAAATTTTATTCACCGTTTGTTGCATTATCCTCAAATTATACACAACTCTATTTTAATATACATTTTCTTTGATTTCCATGTCATAGATGAGTGTGTGGGGATATTCCAATTTAATCTACACCTGTTTATACTGCTTTTGAAGCAGGCCTTTGCTACAGTATTAGTTAAGTTATTGCTCTACTAAGTAATTGAACTAGATGCAAATTTGCAGGTGTATCTGGTCCATACCATTCTTGGCGAAAGGGGGATGGATGTCGTTCCTTGATCTTTAATTTACCTTGATCATGCTGGGAGTTATGTGTTTACTACATTGGCAAACTCCATTTAAAAGGGAACTTTAATTTAAAAAAAAACTTAAGCAATTTGATTGCAGGGTAAACATTTTTAATTTTAATCTAATATCTTAATCTTAATATGTAATTGCTTTGGCGATAATTTCCCATTTTCAAGTGTCAAAAGATCTTCCTCTTAGTTAGTAGGGAAATTTTCTGACACAGGCTTCAGTAGAGGAAGACCATACTGAACAATGTATATTTCCTAATCCCATTGCACCTAAAATTCCTGATTGTAATTTTCCAGGTAGGTGCTCTTTAATTAAACCCCTCGGGTACTGATGTGGTCCAAAAATGACATGGCTCAATTCAATTCAGGTATACAGTAGGGCTGAGGTCAGGGCTCTGTGCAGGTCACTCGAGTTTCTCCACACTAAGCTCATGAAACCATATCCTAATGAATCTGGCTTTATGTTGAATGTTACAGTTGGTGTTCTGGTTGTGTAAAGTGGCGCCATCGGTCCTTTTACCAATGCACATTTCCTGTCATTAATAAACATAAAAGTGTTCATGCTCAATAAAGGTTTTGAAGACTGTATTTCAGAACTTTTTGAAAGAAGCAATCCTGTATTTGCACTTTAATTCAACAGTTCACAGATGAGTAGTACTAAGCTGAAAAATCAATGTACTCAATGATACTCAAAACTCCTGTATAGGTAAAAATGTTAAAACTGGAATATCCTTCTTATTATAACGTGTCATTATTGTTCACGTAGGGAATTCTTGAATCCCCTGAAAAGCAACTAACACTAAATGAAATCTACAATTGGTTCACACGAATGTTTGCCTACTTCCGGCGCAATGCAGCAACGTGGAAGGTACAACTTATTTATTGTTTTTATAACAAATATAATATAAATGTAAAACCATAGACAGATGTTTGATATAGTTAGAAGATCTAGGCTCCATTTGTAGCTGATATTTAAAGCTTTTCTAAAACCAAAACTTTTTTTTTAGCATAGAGAAGAAAAGGGTTAAAACCCCTGACAAGTTATCTATTTTTATTCCTGTTAGAAAGATTCACCCTATTTGGCCTAGTGACCACTGTCATCAGAACTGAAAGTAATAGGAAAATCACAAAGTTTGAGTTATCACTAGACATGTGCACAACAAAAATATTGGTTTCCAGATGAAACAAATGAAAACGAAAAACGATGTCATTCCTTTCATCAAAGGAAACAAATTTTTTTGCCTCCGAATCCGAAACCACACACTGAAACCGTATTCGAGCGCCGCCATCTTGTTGTATACCAAGATCTGCTCCAAAATGGTGGCCCACATGCGCAGAACGCGCCAGTGGTCGCCCTGGCCTACGCTCGTTCCACGTGTGATGGCACAGTCATGTGACGTCATACACTCCGCCTCCAAGATGGCGGCGGGCATGTCCTGAAAACTAATTTATGTATGCCTGAATATCATTTTAGTATATTCGGGCATATATTAAATTTGTAATTTCGGACGAACCGCCGCATCAAATGATTTTCGTTGATTTGCAGGTTTGTCCGAATCCGAATGCACATGTCTAGTTATCACTAGAACAGAAGTAGAGGGAAAATCTTCCAGTGGGGACACTTGTTCCGGTGTCATCCATCTAAGAAGTGACTTTCCTCACTTTAGTGAGATTTCTACTTACCTCCTGTTGTGTCTGTGGGACAGGAAGGGAATTAATATCTCCCCAATGGGACACAGATAACAAGAAATCTAATGACGGGGGTCCTAACATTTCCATAGTCTACGCTAAACTATAAAAATGGGCTGTACATACACTTTAAATCATTCATGTTTATTAATTGGCTAACTAAAAAGTAGTGGTGTCAGCAGACGTCTTTCTGAGGTCCCTGGTTACTGGTGGTTGGTCCATTATCTTAGACTTTGATTCACTTCACAAAATATAGCATGTTTATAGAAATAGTAAATTATTATTTTTATTAAAAGGTAAGATTAACAATGATGTTCATTTTCACCATTGAAATGTTGTAAAATATGACTTTTTAAGGAAACATATATGTGTGAAGGCTCACTGTGTTTTTTTAATTAGATATATCTAGTGTAAGTGGCCAAAAATTGCATTTTTATTTTTATCTTTATTATGTTTTTACACCCACTTCATCCCGCCAGCTTACTGGTCACTGAATTGATCTGTGCAGATCGATTGAGCTTAGGAAATGGTCATAAGGTCCGAACATTGTCCTGGCCACTAGTCAGAGAGCCAGAGAGAGATAGGTTTCCATCTATGTGTGTATAGAGAGAGCAGCCCAGTTAAAAGTATATGCAGATAAGGATATAGGAAGAAGATGTTGAACCCATGAGAGCATATTGAGCCTTCAGACAACATGAAGCCAGTTATCCCATTATTAATATTGTTTCCAAATTTGAATTGTCAATCTTTATGAAAGAAGTAGTGTGCTGTACAATGTTGACTACTGACAAACCCAGAAAAGTGGACTTAAAGCTAAACTTAAACCACTGATTAAATCAAAATTAAACTTTTTTTGGGATTGAATGCTTAGAACCTCTTTTTTTAATGATTTTTGACCACACATTGACCTCACATGGTGACCACAGAGGACAAAAGTTTAACGCTTGCAATGGCAACACCGGCAGCAATAAAATCCTGACAGAGGTTCTGTCCCATTCCTATTCTATCCAAAACTATTTAAAATGTTTTTGCACTTAAAGGTTATGTGCCAGCTTTCATGGCATGTTGTTCTTTCAGTTTTTGATCCATTTGCTCTGCTTTTCCTTTTAGAAGGAAGAAGGAGATCACAAGACAATATAGGTCTTTATTTTCAAATTCCTTTTTGTCCATGGAAACTCCCAAAGCATGGTTTCTTAGTATATAGTATTTTCCAGTTTGAGTCTAGTGGTTTGCATTTTTTACATCACCACCAGTGGAAAGCAAATAAAAAAAAAAAAAAAAAGCAAAGTCTGTTTTTATTCTGTGTTCATTCAGTTTTTAACTCTTCTTTTCTAGTTGATGGGCAATGGCCAGGGTAAATGCTGCTATAAAAAGAAATTGAGTGAAGACTGAATGAAAAACCATGAGCACTGGATAAACTGATAAAATAAGGATTAAAACTGCAAGGAAAATGTGTGATCCCTTAGTCTTTAGGTTTTATAATAGGCATACAGATGTCTATATGCTAAAGCCATAACTTTTTTTTTTTCAATAAACCGGTCACGTGGTCACACATTTTAACGTAATCACGCCCATTTTTCCCGGGGTTAAAATATGTGATTGGTAAAAGGTGTAGAATTCAAAGCTTTCTCAGCTATTCCAGGGCAGATCGGCATCGCAGATGTACAGGAGAGCCGATCTGCCCTGGAACAGCTGAGAAGGCTTTGAATTCTACACCTTTTGCCGGTCACATATTTAAACCCTGGAAAAAAGGGCGTGATTACGTTAAAATGTGTTATACAAACTTTGATAAAACACCGGTGATAATAGTCATTAGGATGTTGAGAGGGTAAGTATTTCCCACTTGACAGGGTTGCCAACCCTTTCCTAAAATAAAATGTTATGTTTTCGTTTTTTCACATACATCTTTTTGTTTCCCAACAAAAAATACAAAAAGATTCCAAGAAACATAAGAGACACTTAAGATGAAAATATAAAGAAGACCTACAATACAATACAATATGGTGTCAGTTGTTGAAGCCTAATAGCATATATGATTAATTAAAATGAAACCAGCCTGCTAATTTTTCTTTCTTTAATGCTAAAAATGATGTGTAGATGGTTATTGCTGCCGATAATCAGCGCTCACCTTTGAATGTTTTTTCTCCTGTCCCTGCTGCAGAATGCAGTGCGTCATAATCTTAGTCTACACAAGTGTTTTGTGCGAGTAGAAAACGTAAAAGGGGCAGTATGGACAGTGGATGAAATAGAATTCCAAAAAAGGAGGCCACAAAAGATCAGTGGGTACGTCCACCATCCTTTGAACTTCTTAGTGTAGTGTGTTATTGTACATGTGGTGATGGAGTAGTGGAGGTGTGCTCAGAGGAAAGCACAAGACATCATCCCCTGCCATTTTGTATGCCCACTGTACCCCTGTCCCGCTTGCCTTGGTGTATGCTGCATCACTTGCCTGGTGCTTTTTAAAGGAACCTGTCACTTGTGCCAATTGCTGACAACTATTTTTTGAGGCCTAACCAATATTTAGCCTATACAAATCTGGCAACATTTTCCAATGAATATTGGTGTAGACCACAAAAGGGCTGTCACTTTTCACATAGGGCAAGTTCTGTTAAAGTACCCATACCTGTTAACCCTCACCAACCATTTGCTTATGCATTGTTATGTTCTTTTTCCTTTCCCTTCATTGTTTGTGCTGCTTCCCCCACTTTTTCTTGCTTTCATTCCCTCCCTGACATCCTTTTGTATGCCTTTTCCCCGTCCCTTTTTTGCTTTCCGCTTTCCCATTTCTTTTTTTCAAAAATCACTTCATCCTTGTTGCTGCTGCTTTGGTCCCAGGGTGCCATTCGCACCAATCTGTCTCTCCATAAGTGCTTTGTCAGAGTAGAGGATGATTATGGGTCCGTTTGGACTGTTGATGATGAAGAGTTTAAACGTGGCCGTCATATTCAGAGAGGCCGTCCTCGAAAATACTGCCCTGATGAACACTTTGACGAACTTAATGCACAGTAAGAGCTTTAACTTGCTTGATTTGCTTTTTTTATGTGTTGCCACCTATCCTCTTTCAAAGTTACTTCTCTTTGCATGTTTCATTTGCCAACATTCCATGCAGCAACTCTCTAACATCTACTGAAGTTTGTGCTATTCCTCCAAGAATATGTTTGTTTGTTTTTACCTATATTATTGGTTATGTGTTCTTGTCCTGCCTATAGTGGAGGTAGACATTCTGGTTGACCCAGTGTTCATGCAAATCCAACCTATTACTTCTTCAGGTGTAAGTTTGTGGATTTAGCCCATTTGTGGCTTAAAAGTGTTGCTGGTTTCTAGGAAATGTTGATGTTCTAATTAGGAGTTCAGTCTACAAAATGGCTTCCTCCACCATATGCAGAAATGACCTTCAGAAAAAATGCCAAATGTGTTTACTATGGGCAGTACTTTTGAGTTATGTGACAAATGCTAATTGCTATACATAAAAAATGTGGTGTATATGACTATCTTAAGTCAAATGTTAGAATAAGTAACTATTAACCTTATCCAACAGCAGGCACGTTGGGAATAGTATTAGTAATGTATGCCTGTTTTGATTTATCTTCGTGTATTTCTTACTTTTGTTATTTCTTATTTGTGGCATGACTCAAAAGGGTCCGCCTGAAATTGTTTTCCAAAGTTAAAACCCAACTGTAACCAAAACAAATTTTCATTTTACCTGGTTGCTGAAAATTGACTCACATCCTAATTTATTAGATTACCTGGGAGCTCCATCAGAAATATGTCCACTCCACATGACCTCATTCTGCCTATCTGTTGCAACTACTTCATAGCCAGAACAAGGTTTCATATGCCTCTGGTGGGTTCTCGGTTATGCAGAATAAACAATTAATTAGAGAAGGAAGCTGCATAAGAGTGGCACCTGGCCTTGCCTTGAAGGAGAGGCTGGTTACAAACTACTGCAGAGAAATCTTACCATTGGAGTCTCTGAATGATGTAAGACGTTGAAACATAATTCAACAATTCAGTACCCGTTGGAAATGTCAGTGTTGGGAGAGTTGGGCTTTAAAGCAAGATTAATGCACCTGTAATCCTTCCAAACCCAGGAAATAATAATTCTGCTTTTATATTGTTTTCACAATGCCTTTATTTCAAAAACATACATTTATGGCTTATGCATTTTCAGTATACACTAACTATTTTATATATTGTATTGGATATTTAGTGCACCTGTGCCCAGACTGTGGACAATACAGTTTTTACATATTCTTAATAAGCAACAAAAGAACTCTAAAACTAGCCAGCGCTGGCCTCTCTATCAGCCTTCAACATGGAGTAATTCAAGCTAAAAGTTCACAAAAATGACTCTAAAGTCAGGCTTCAGTCTTTCTAACAGATTAGGAACATCTGCTGTTTACATTAGAAGTAATAGAAAAAAAGATTTATCTGCCTTTGTTGTGAAATTTGAAGATTAATTTCTCCACAATGCCTGAAGGTACAGAGGTTTAATGAGGGCTTGTTTTTTAGTGCTTTGTGCAGAATACATAAATATTTAAGTGTGCATTGTCTGGGCACCAGGTCACTTTAACATTTGTTGAGCTTATATATATATATATATATAATCTCAATCACTATCTCTGTCATTACATTTGCAAATGCTTATCAACAATGGAATATCTGTTATTAGTACCATTTATACCCTGCCTAGGCCATCCTAATACACACCCAATATTCTTATATTTTGATAGAACAATGTCAGAACATCAGGGGCTTGAAAATGACAGATAAATCACCAAAACGTTGACAGCTAGAGATTATAATTCCACCATACACACAAAAGAAAGCTTCAAAACCCCTCCTATATTTGGTTTCATAAGGGAGACAAAAGGATACACCACATTTCATGCTTGCTTCTGTTTTATTTTTAAATGTCTGTTTGAGAGGCCAGTGTTGATAAAATTCTAAGCTGTTGCTTGGAGAACTTTGAATGAAGTGCAGGCTGTTGCTTGACTTTCACCTCTTTACTTCAGAAAAAAAAAGCCAATGTTAGCACTGCTAACTTAGCAGAAGCATGCAACGTTTAGATGAACCAAAGGCCATCATTCTACAATCCATGTAAACCAATCTCCACTGGAAAGACAGTTACAAAAGAGTGAACAAAGTAGTCCATGCATCAGGCTCTAAGAGGAATATTCCACCAGACATTGAATAACCCCTAAAAATATGCAAGCCACTGCCTTTAGATATTTTTATATTAATAAGTACTAGGGATGCACTGATACCGACTACCGAAAGTCCCATTAAGGAAGCCAGGCGGCGTGTAATGACTCGCCACTTGGCTTCCTGATTTGCTGGGAAGCTGAGCGGCGTGTAAAGACTCGCCACCCGGCTTCCCGATTAGCAGGGAAGCTGTCCCCATGCTTCTCGTCACTAGGTGATGAGAAAGCATGAAGTGGGCTTTCTGGCCAATCAGGAAGCCGGGCACTATGTAATGACGCGGCACCCAGCTTTCTGATTGGCCCGGGAAGCCGGCTCCATGCTCCCTTGTCATGAGGTGACAAGGGAGCATGAAGCTGGCTTCCCGGCCAATCAGAATGCCGGACGCCGCGTCATTGCACAGCACCCGGCTTCCTGATTGGCCAGCTTCCCAACCAATCAGGAAGCTGGGCAGCGAGTCATTACACGCTGCCTGGCTTCCTGATTGGCCTGGAAGCCGGCTCCATGCTCCCTCATCACTTGCTCTCGCTGCCTGACTTCCTGATACCGAAAATATCGGGCTAGACATGGGAGCATTTGGACGAGTGCGAGTACTCGTCCACATACTCGGCATCGGTACGGATACTAGTATCGGTATTGGTGCATCCCTAATAGGTACACATTTCATGTCTAAGTGGTGGATGTAAAATATTCTTGGCTAAGCCGATTCACTCTTTGGCAGTACTAGTTTAACAAGAGCATTTTTTAAATAATGTATAATAGCAGAGCAAATTATAATGAAGGTCTGTAATACCGTGGGAACAATACTTAAGGAATGAAAAGCCCCTTACACTTATAAATAGAACACACATAGCTAAAAGATACTCCACTCTTCATCAGTACTTTGAACGGGAAGTGCATTCTATTTTGGTGTCAATGTCCAAATTATTGGTCTCTGTGGCACAAAATAGGATATTAAATTATATTGTAAGTTTATTTTTTTGCATTGTTAAATAATGAGCACAATATTCCGGTTTATGCCTGCAGAGAGGATAGACACTAGTAGCTAACATTAAAATGCTTTTTACATAGCGTTATTGTTATTTGCAAAATAATTATACATGTGAGGAATCAATGCTGTAATTTCTATTACATCCCGCACATTCTGTATTGTGTTGAAGTTAAATGAGCCTGTACTGCATCTAAATGAACCTCCTTCCTGCAGGTGTAAAGCTTGTACATTTTACAGTATAATACTGTACTGCTTTTATGTATTTTTTTTTCCACTTAATTTTTTATGCTTAATAAAAAAAAAACGCTGAGCTATTTATTTTTTGTAAAAACATATACAAATATATATATATATATATTTTTTTTACATGCAGTAGTCCTTCGCTTATCAAAAACATTCAGACAAGTCACCCTTACTGCACACCTCTTAATGCTGCTTTGCAGGTAAGTTCTGCCATCCTCCCATTCTCGCCGTCATCGCATGTCTTTTCTGCTTATTGCAAAATATATTATCCTGGCTCTAATTAGATATTAAATTTTAATTCTGTTAAACTTTTTTTTTTCTTAAGTGCATAAAGCATCGCGGTCCCTGGAGGCAGGCACATATCAGTCTGCTTCAGCATTAGTTAGATGCTTAGCATTTTGAATATTGTGGCAAAAATTAAAAGTTCACTTATTAATATTTATCAGCAGTATCATAATTTCCATCCTCTTATTTCAGAATTTCACTTGAGGCAAAAATACCACAAGTGTAATTACTCGAGCAGAGCTATTAATGTGGGGAATGAAAGAATATCATGTCACATGACCTCCTATTGTTCCAGGGTCTAGAGGAAAAAAAAAGCAGGATTAAAAATAAAGAAAAAAAAACTGGTGCACATTTTCAAATACCTATTCCTGATGGATACATTCCTCTTTACCTAATCTGCAATTAGTTGTTCGTTCTAAGACCAGTTATTTTAAATTATTTAATATTTATCATTATTATTATACTGATATAGTAATAATATCACTTCTCACTAGAATTTATAGGATTAACCCTCTTTTATTTGCTATATGTTTATTAAATAACCCAAATGCATAATAAATATATTCTCTTTTTGATCCATTTTTAGTTTTAGAGGCATCATTGTTGCTTTATAATTTGTTTGGTTTGTTAAAAAAAAAAAACATGATAAAACATTAATTGCAAAATAAAGCAGGGAATGTTTTTTTTTTTCTTTCCTTCTCCCGTATTCTCTCTAATTATTAGAAGTCAAACAGTGACAACACTGAAAGGAAGGAATTGTAAATACTGTTCATTAGTTGCTTACTGTCCCCGGAGTCTTGTGAAATATGATTTTAAAGGCTGTTCTGTCTGTAGAATACTATTAAGATTACAAGCACAATTTACATTCATGAGGCTGAAAGGCAAAATGAAATGATCCTATATTCTATCAGATCCCTTCTTTAACGATGACTAATTCCAATTAGAAGGCTCAGCAGATTTAACATTGCTTGTTTTGGAAAAGAAATGCATGTTTATTTTTTATTTTTTTTGTATATATGTACGCCTCAAAGTTACATTATAGTTATTTTTCTTATTGGTGCCCATTCATTCGGATAACAAATTTGTCTTTGCCCTAGTTGCATGAATCATGGGAATTTTAGAATGCATGAAAATGCAACTTCAGTTTGTTTTTTTGTTTTTTATCTCCCATAGCGTTAATGGAAAGCTGCCATTAAGAATAATGTATCCCAAACAAAATTATTTCACACGCAATGTATAATGATGGAAAATAATATGAATGTAGCCCTATTGCAATATTTATATCATAAACATATTTATCAAGGGTCAAAGGTTAGCAAACATTGTCCAATACCGCCTTTCTCAACCAGGGTGCTGCCTGGGTTCATCACGGGTGCGTGTTAAAATTGATTAGTTGCTGTGGTTGGTGCATATTGTTATGCGAGTTCTGGCCGCCTGCGTCCTGGCAGCCAATTGCATCATCAGTTGCTAGGATGCAAGCAACCAGCCTGCATAGCTCTTGGTCCTCCCCCTGTGCTGGAGTGCCAACCCTAAATCCCCCCGAAGTCTCACCACTGCACTGACTTTTTCCCATCCTGTAAAACAGTTTTCTGGCCCTCCCTGCTGTGAATATATCTTAAATTAGAGCAAATATGTGCTTTCTTGAAGAGGCAAGGCATCATATCTCTCACACTGCACCTCTAATGTTAAGGAGGACTGAGGACTCTGATGTGAAGGGAGGTTTCTGATGTAAAGGAGGACCCCATTTTAGGCTATGGTGCCTCGAGATTTTGCATACTTTTAAAGGGTTTTGTTCCAGTCTTGTATAACATCTGAAAACTCTGTTTGTTCCTGTCTTTTGCAATAGGCTTCAATGGCTGAGAACAGTATACCTCTATACACTACGGCTTCCATGGGAAACCCTGTTCTGACCAGTTTAGCCAGTGCCATGCGGGAAGAACTCAATGGTGTGATCGAGCATGGCAACAGCAATGGCAGTGACAGCAGCCCGGGACGTTCCCCTATGCAAGGAATGTAAGTATCGGGGCTCGTGCAGTGCATTGTTGAACACTTATTTTATTAATTGTGATAACTTACATATGGACAGATTCAGTTGTATCACACTAGATCCAAAAGTGCCTACTTTATAACAATTTATAGTGGTCTAAGGAAGCAAAGGGTGAGAGAGCCCATTCAAATGCATTTGTAGGTTCTCTTGATAGCTTACCTGCTACTGATACTTATTTTCTTCATGCTCACCTGCTGCCCCATTCACATCTAGCAAACCCTGGGTAAGCCCAGTGTCAGTCTCTGTTGAAGCTTACAATCCCCCTGCCACCATGTGACAAAAAGTTGAGACCTAGCGATTGCCTTTTCAGACTATGACCATCGCATCAAGAATGTAAGGGTCATGCTCCTCCATTTTGGCAATACCAGTTATGTCAGTGTTCCAGCTGATGGATGGGGTGGCAGCCATTTCTGTTGGAACCTACACAAGGCTGAGGACCCTCCCCCTGCCACCACCTGACAAAGCTGGACCCTGACAATTGGCCGTTTAGACACTATCACAATGTGGAAAGAAGGGGACAAGGTCATGTTCCTCTATACACAAACGTACCAGTTATATTACGGTGCTCCAGCTGGTTGATGGAGTGGCAGTGGTCTCTGTTAGAACTTACACAGGGCTAAGGACCCTCCCCCTGCCTTTACATAACAAAGCTGGCATCTGGCGATTGACCATTCAGACCTTGATGATCACATCATGGATGGAGGAGGAGAAGGTTATGTTCCTCTATCAGAAATATAAATGATATCAAGTTATAATTGGTGGAGTTTGCTGTAGATGCTGATTAGATCTGAACAAGTGGCTTGGATAAGCTATGAAATGTCTTCAACATTCCAGAACCAATCCAGTTAAACGTGAATAACTGCTACTTGCTAAGTTATATCACGGTGATTGCTGGTGGTTGGAGTTTCGGTGGACCTCAGAAAGGTAAGTATCTACAATATAGGGTGCCGGCTTCAATGCAAACATGTTAAATGACCTCAACCAAAGTGACAAGTTTACTTGATGGAGATAAACCAAATTGTATAAATAAGGGAGAAGTCACAGTTCTTCATATATCATTTTTACCCAAATTGTTAAAAAGAAACAAATCCAAATTCATACAGAAACCTGGTGCGCACCTTGTTGAAATGATTTCAGCTTAAGTCAACCCATGAGAGATATTTACAAAGGCTTAAAAGCCTAACAAAATATTTTTGAATTTTTATGTGCCCTTAAACTGCCACAGCGCAAATGAAAATAACACACAAATACATCTTTAAAGTTACTGCATTCTGCAGGAAAGGGAGCTTGATTAATTGCAACGACAATTTGTTTTTCCTTAATGCCGCCGAGATACATTTGGTGTGAAACCGCCACGCTGCATTCTCTTTAAAAACTGCAGTAAACAGTTATGATGCGTCTACTTTTTGAGCATCCCAATAAATTAGACTCAATCAAGCTTTAAACGCTAACATTATCTCGGCATTTACCTTGTTAGCATGGAAACTGTAGAATCGCTCTAGAAATTACGCAGCCTTCTCTGGTCGTATGCATCTTTATGATGCTATAATGTTACGGCTCTTTTTATTCAAAGATCCAGCTTGCAGAATTTGTCCTAATGGGGGTTTGTAGGACTTTCATCCTTATAGCTTCCAGTGCTATCTACAGAGCAGTGTACTTCATGCTGTGTACACCATTGGAACCCAATTCCTTTTAACAGCTAAGAGGTTTGCTGCTCTTTTTCCAGAGTGGACAAATAAGAGGATTATTGAGATGTGCAAATCTTTCCTCAGCAAGGGTGTACCCTTCAAAACTGAAAAATTTGGTCTACCCTTTTTACAGGGCTTGCGGCAAACACATATGCCTCTGCTCAGGGGCAGGTGGCATTTGCTTCCTATAAAAGTGGGGACAACTTCAAAGTCCAGTTGAACCCCCTGAATTTAATTACTGTAATGCAGTCAAGCTGCATATAAAATGACACATTTGCTGCTCTTTTCTTTTTTTGTAAGTTGCCAAAGTTCTGCAGCAAGGGTAATATACGCTGTGCTGGCAGAACGTTGGTGAGTTGGACAACTGCTACCATACACAACACATCAGCCCAGGTCTTCAGCGGTTCTACATGTTCCCCCCTCCATACTGCTCCAGTCAACAGTGATGCTTGAAAAACAAGTGCTGTTGATTGGAACGGTGTGCAGGGGGAGTTTCAGACCTCGGGAGACCTGGTTTTCTGCTTATCCATGAGAGCAGAAGTCTTACTCTCGAAGATGCTGCCAGCGCAGGGTATTTTTACCATACCAATTTAAAAAAATAGCATATTTATTACTGTGTATGCAGCCTGACTGCATTACAGTAATACATACAGAGGCTTTAATTGGGCTTCGATGTAGGGCAACACACTATTGACTTCTGCCCTGATCGAAACTGGCTCAATAGGTTTTGTGACACGCTTAGTCATTGAATGAATCCTAGAAGCTGCGAACTGCATAAATGTCTTGGAGCTGGGAACGTATCTGTACATGTACAGTACTTGGTATCTGAACATCCCTAAACTTAAATCTAGGGATGTCCCGATGCCACTTTTTCAGGCCCAAGTACAAGTACATCCCCTCATGTACTTATCCAATTAATAAAAGCGGCAAGCCATTGATGGCAAGGCTGGGGAGGAAAATACTAGCCAATACTTGAAATCCTCTGATCTGATTTGCTGCAGCTTCTTATGCACACTCTGAGAAGCTCAATGTGCAGCAAAATCAAACAAAGCAATATCAGTCCAGCAGAGGAGCTGGTACAACCATGCAAAACTGATGGTAATACTGGATTTCAGCTTTAAATGCTTCAACAAAGCTTAACTAATTCTTTACAAAAGCTTGCTGTACACACTGCTTTCATACAAGCGGACATCAGTGTAGTTTCAGTGAACAACTCATATGGGTTCTGTATGTTGGTCTTCTGCCTGGAATCCAAATTTAAACAAAAAGTGGTCCCTTTGATTAGTTATTCTATATGTAGTGTTTGGTTCCATTTAGTGTATTAGTTCCTTGCATCTTTTGGAAGAGTTAACCTTAGCAAATGCATTTATGTGGGTGGGGGGGTGCAACCCAGTAAGCAAGGGGAATAGGAGTCTAATTCATTAAGGCTTCCTATTTTTAGGCATTGCCATGGAAAGTCAATTGTATCATGAGTGAACAGGAGCTTTTCTTTCTGCTTCTCATCTCTAATGTTAGATAATGTCAATAAAATGACACTTCCCTTCACTGTTTCAAAGGCCAGGCGGTGTTTACGCATTTGCAGTATTTTGCATGACAAAAGCCACTCAGCAGTGGAAAAGTAATTGCTGTTTGTAAAGTCAGGCCTGTAAATATGATTTACGCTTGGCGTTTCTTTCTTGTTATCATAGCTGTTATGTACGATCAGCCCTATTCCCCTGTGGGTTATTCATATGCTCTTCCATAATGGGGAATTTGGCAGTTCGCATCTCCCAAGTGCGTCCTTTTTTTGCCCACCATGAGCTGGGGATCATGTTTTCCCTTGTTTACAGCTGACAGTGTTATTATTCTCGTTAAGACTGGGCTCTCTTATCACATTGTTGTGTTGAGCGAGGCGCTTTTTTTTTTCCCTTTCTCCCCTTCTCCGTTTGTGTTTCCTGGCAGAGCTTTTCTTCCTTTATTGACAGTTTGTAAAAATATGCATTAATTTGAAGTTTAAAGCATGTATCATGGTGTCTCCTTGTAGTGTTGTGCTTGAAGTTGATTAATGATAGAACCTCACTTGGGGTCATCCTCTAGAGAGTTGGCTCACAGGTTCTGCATGTTAACTAGAGAAGCAGAACACACATTAAGCAATGATTACCCCCAGCCTCTGCAAATGACTCGGTGGCCCGATAATTCCCACTTTTACTTTATGAAGTCTTGTTTAATTTGTCTGCCAAATGTTTGGTTGTGTCATAAATAACATTAATGAGTCTTTTATATTAATGACAATGATTAAATATGAATTATTCTTACTATATCAATGCTACCTGGTAATATGGTGAAAACAAAATTCTCAAATATAAATGTTGTCCTACGGGATCGTAATTGTTAAATATATTACAGTAGGCTAGCCGATCCATATGTATGCAAGTATATTAAGTATACTTTGTGAAGAAAATATATAGTAGTGTTTGTTGTAAATGTTTATGATAATTAATTTGGAAAAATTAAAAGGAACCTTTCGGAACAGAAACAGCCACTGATGATTAGTTTGTGCAGGTGCATGTTCTGGGGCTGATATGCTTATCCTTGCCTTACTAATTGATGAGCCATTGATCTGGAAGAAGCATGTGTATATCAATTGATGTGACACCTGAAATGTTTGGTATGACCATGTCAGTTTGGTGACGTACCAAGTAGTGAGGCAAAGGTATGAAGTCCTGGAGCATACACCAAATGTGGCTCCCATATTTTATTATAACAGGTGTTCTTTAATAAATATAGATGATTTATATTTATTTGAGACACTTTGTTAAACCATACGCACCAGGGGTGCATTGGGGACAACTGCTGCAAACCCCAAGAGATGGGGAGACTCGATCACAAATGCTATTGTGTTTTACTTACCAGTTGTGTGCTGACATTATGTACAACATAAAGCATCTTTTGCCATCTTATTCTTTTTTTCCCCTGATGTCTATCTGCTGTTCAAGGTTCTAGTAAATTTGTCAGAATTGACAAAGATCTAGTTGTACCCAACTTCATTATATGCTAGCATTTCCCAGTTTAAACCAGACAGACATTTATGATTGTCATATGAAAGGACCTAAGGTTAAAGTTTGGTCCAGGACTAACTTTTAGTTACATCTTTCTGCAAATTTTAACCAAGCTATATCTATTTTCGCAATCCTTGGCCATAGTGGTGGCCCAGAATTCAGAGTTGATCCATCAGCGAAAGTGCAATATGTGTAAAATGGATCTAAACCCAAAGATTAAAATATATAAGATTTAATATATCAATGGAATGTCAAATCTTGTTTTTTTTATTGTTTTAAATCTGCGGCTTTCAACAAAAAAAATACCTGGTCCGTTGTGATGGCATTAATCATGGTCCTTGTTCAGGCATTTCCTGTAACAACTGTCTCCCAACTGTGCTCCTGTGATGTTACCCTGTCACATGCTCCCCCGGTTGAGACTTACTTTGTGCAGACATGTTATCACGATCAGTAAACCAGTCCAGAACAATGACTTGTGGCCAACACTTGAGCAAGACAGGAAGTGGCTGGAAAAGATCAACAACACTTTGCTTTAGCAAACTAAATGTCATCCTGTCAGGTTTAGTTCTACTTACATAAAATATATTTTAAAAAGTACATCTATCCATATTAACGTGTGATACTGTAAACATATTGTGAGCTATATACATATATCCTTTCTTGTCTTGTGTATAGGCACCACGTACATGTTAAAGAAGAACCACTGGATCCCGACGAGCATGAAGGGCCACTATCGCTAGTAACAACAGCCAACCACAGTCCTGACTTTGACCATGACAGAGATTATGAAGATGAACCAGTAAATGAGGACATGGAGTAAAAAAAAAAAAAAACCCATGCATTATTTCACAATCCTGAGAATGAAGACAGTTCAAGGCTTAGGTTACATCTCCGTTATTGTACAGTCTGGAGAGTTCCCAGCCTAATCTGAAACCTTTGACATGTGTTAACTCTTAGTGCCATCAAGTTTCCCATTTGGGAGTATTTTTGATTTTTCTACTTTTTTGTTGAAGAAAAAAAAAAAGGAATTTGTACTCTGTGCATTGGATCGACTTGTTTGGTACTTGCAACTTCCTCTCTCACAGTCAACATCAGTGTTGTAAAATTTGCTAAACCAATTTCACTTCTTCACATACAGCAGACTCTTTGGACTGTTGTTCTGCCAAAAGGGACACTGAGGACATCGATATAAGCATGTGCGTCTAATCTGCAGGTCATCCCCTTTGCCCAGATTTTAAGGATTCCAATGGACAATGTATTTGCACAGTACTGCATGTAGTTCTGATTATCACTGCCTTTAAATCAATTCTTTTGCTTCCATATGGGACGGGAGGGGTGACCTTTTTATATATGTATGGGACAGAGGGAGAGGCATAGTAATTATCCCAAACTTCTTAACGTATTGCTTTTATTTTTATTGTACTACACCAATTTAAGTTCTGACCTCAGGCCTCTGCTTCAGGCCCAAGACCTCTTGGAGGCATAATGTTTTCTGTACTTTGTGATGAATGTTAATAGTTGTTTTTATTATATGATGCCGAATGTCTTTCAACTGTTCAAACATTTTCTGTCATGCATTGTAGTTTGCTTAAGTTGCAATCACATTTCTTTCAGACACTCAAAAAAAAAAAAAAAACAGCAAAAGCAAACAATAAATATATAATCATTCCATCATAACATTTCCCAAAACAAAAACTGCCCTTATAGATGGAAAGGAAGATCTGGTAGAATTCTGTAACAATGAAGGTCATAGCAAATGCCACAAAGTGGCAAAAAGTTCATTCCTAGATAGCAGTATTTACTAGCACTGTTAGTAAAAGCAAACCCAACTGGTCAAAACGATTGACAACAACACAAGGCATTATGCAGCTCGCAACTTTCTCCTTTAATGGGTACTAAAGGTCTGGGAGAATACTGTGCGTCCAGTACCGAAACACGCTTGTAAATTTAAGAAAGAACTGACACTGATAGACAAGTAAAGGGTGTAGATATCTCCTCTGCTTCTAGGATTCTCTGTGCATGGTTACAAGTCCCTGGTAGGGAATAGTAGTTGAAGAGCACTGTCCATGTTCTGTAAAAAAAAAAAAAAAACCACAGCCATGGATCTACATATGTTTACATATTTAATATACAGTATATGTATGTAGATAAAAGGCAAATAGGAGAAAATATGCTAATTTGATGTACCTAGAAATCAGAAAGCAAGGGGCTTCCATAGCAAGGTTCGGTGTTCTCTGTTTAGACATGTTTACTACATCATTTGAAATCAGCCAATGGCAACATGAGATTATCTAAGTGCAGTAGCTGTAGCCCTGGTCAACACAAAATTCCATTTCCTAAGCCTCTGTGGTCGATTTCTTAAAGGCATAGAGCATGTTCACTTTCCAGAAACTTTTAATTACCTTAGCGAATGTGGTAAAAATCCATAAGTATACCCAAACACCTGGAAGGAAACTTAAAAAAATGGATTTTAACTTGTATGTGATTGGATAAATCGAAGTCAGCACAGTTTTACCCCATTCACTAAAGCAAAGTGAATGCGCTTTGCTCCTTAGTAAAACAGCCACCTTGTTTTTAAATATAGCATTTTGTATATAGAAGGATAATAGATCAGGGCGGAGCTTAGGCAGAATTGTGAAGACCTGAACTAGGGACCTGTACAAAACAAAAACAAAATATTGGGTGGCAAAAAAAAAAATCAGGTGTGTGTTTCAAATCCGGATATGCGTAACGTAGTACCAAGTTGAAAGTTAACAAAATGTCTGGGCAATCTTGGAAGCAATTTTTTTTTGTAAGAACATAATCTTTTAGATGACTGATATTAGTTCTTGTCCTTGAAATGTTAAAACCAGAATTTCAATGGCAAAACTTAAAGTTTTTAACCTGAAAAAGTGAGAACAATGTCTGAATACCTCGTCTTGGTACCTCCCAAGGCTGTTTAGTTATAAACACAAGCAACAACTGCTTTAAAGTGGTGGGTGGTCTATATTAAGCAACCAACTTGTGTTTTAAAGTGTTTAATATAAAGACATAAAAGGTTGGCATAGCTTTAATATAACTTTGCACCGAGAACACTTGGCTTGTCCACAGGTAGATTTGGCAAGGACCCCTTAAACTATCAACCTGACTGGATAGCATGTGTGCACAGAACATAAAAGTTGGGGAACAAAATTGAGATGCATGCCTTTTGCACTGTTCAGGCATGTCATAAATTACCCCGTAGATCTTTAAGCTTCATCATCAAATTATGGGGTGACATCTGGGCAGGGACATTAAGACACAGTTATTCTATCCTTTCCCTGTCCTGTTTTTTAATGTTACAGCTGCATAAAAAGAAAGTGATTAGAATTAGTTTTTTTTCTGTTGAACATTAATGGTGCCACCATTAGGTGATACTTCAAGCCATAGCTGCACAGGTATCTTTTTGCAACTCTGTTGAGGAAAGTGTGATTCAACTGTGAAGAGTTTTCATAGGACTGCCCTTATAAATGACACCATGCTCTAGTCTTTCACCATTGTCTTGCAGCCCTGATAGATTTTTTTTTTTCTTTTAACCACTTTTTCAGTAGATTATTTTTATGTTCCAAGATTTAAATCTCTTTGATGCTGGAAGTACTTGCAGTTGTTTTAGAGAAACCAATTAGGGGCTTCTTTGATAACATGTAGTGTCTTGCATTAAAGTGTCCTAGGGAAAATGTTTCAACCCTGTAAGCATGAAAAGGGGGAACCTGGTTGTTCCTGGTAACAAGGTTTTGTTTTTCCTTCAGACACTTTCATGCATGAGGTGCTTGTTGGTAAAAACCATAAATTAAAAAAAATGGCATTCAACAGCCAAGCAGAGATCTGATTGGTAGGTAGGATTCCTAAAAATGATGCATGATTTCATTGTTCATATTTCAGCAATGGTAAATTGATTAATTTTACAGTTGCCCTTACAGTTCACAAGAGCCCTACAACTACCAAAGATTTTACATAAAAGTAAATTATGTTGTTTGTGTTATGCTTTACCTGTATTTTAGACAAGCCAAATATCCTCTTGTTGTTGATCAAAGGAGACAAGTGAATCTAGAGGGGGATATTGATCATGTTTATGATTATTTAATAGGATTCTGCTCCCATTTGTTCGTTCCAAAACCACCTATTTTCAAACCAAAGTATTTTTTTTTCTTTAGTTTTTAAATTAGTTTTTTTTTTCCCAGTGTGACCAAACCATTTATAACTAATAATTGATTGTTTGGAACAGTATTACTATGTTTTGAAAAGTTGCAGTTTCATCCATATATATTTCCAGTTTTAAAGCCCTACTGAGCTTTCAGTTTAAATCAGCCTAATACATTCTATGTACATCAAAACCAAAAGTGTGCAAAAGTCATTTTCATTAAAAAATAAACAAACAAACAACCATGGCCTGAGTAGAAAAGCCTGCCCCCTGCCAGCATGATTTAGAGAAAGACACTTGCTTCCTATGCGGAAACAACCATCTCTTTGCAGAGGTCTGTAAAGATCAGCAAATCTCATGCTTGATACTGATTGGAGAGCTCTAACTGTAACTAAGAAGGGGGTGTGGACCTCTTGAAAAAAGACCACACAGAGATCAAGGGTCCGTGTCTGCATTATGCTGACAGGAGACAGGCTTTGCTACTCAGGCTGTGGATGCTTTCTATAGAAAACAAATTGTAGACTTTGCACATTTTGTTTTGATGCATCTGGAATGTATTCAGCCGATTTAAACTGAAAGCTCAAGTAGGCTTTAAGCCCATAAAATTATGGAATCTGACCATTGACAATGTTAGCAGCATTAACCATATGACTTTTGTAATAGGCTTTCCAAAACCCTTAGAAAATACTACACGTATTGCTCAACTGACAACTTTTGTTTTTCCAAAGGATATACAGATACAAGATTATTTATGGTGGTAGCGGTTTCAATACCAGAAAGATGTTGTAACCCCTAGCAACCAACTAGACTTTAGCTTTGATTGGTTTAACACAAATTCAATCAATAAATGCTTATGTGTTGTTTTGTCAGCTCAAGTGGCTTTGTGCAGTTCAAACCCTCTTTTTTAAAATGGTATTTAATAATAAATGCATGTTTGTTTTCCTTTTTATTTTCTTTGATGTATATAAGCTATTTAAAAAGAAAAAATTAAAGCAAGCAAAATCCCCAAAGCACTTTTCCGGAGATACCAAAACATGATTTGATGCAAAATCCAAATTCCATCAGCAACAAAGCAGTTCTATAAATAGATACAATAAAGAAATAGCTATTTAAAAAAAAAACACCTCATAACCTTAAAAAGGATTATGTATTATTTTAAGGTTTGATACCACGGCGGATTTCAATATTTGGATTTATCAGCATATACGTAGAAGCAAATGTCTTTAAGAACCCCCTTCATCCCACTATGCCTCCCCCCCAAAAAAAAAAAACATTTTCAGTTACCTTTGAGTTATTTTTAGCTCCATCTAGTCCGTGTATGAAGGGCATACATATATTACCTTTTTTTTTAACATATATATACTTGCTTTTAACTTTCTTTTACAATCGAGGCTTGGTTTCAGAGAGAGAAGCTAAGATTGTACTAAAACGTAGCCCAGTATTCTTTAAAAACAGCTGGTTCGCTAGGTTAGCTCCAAACTCAGAAGAGGGATAGAGAGTTGGTGGACTTTTTCATACTTGGCATGAGTAGCTGGGCGTAAAAATAACTCGGCATGAGTAACAGTAAGCATACCTCAGTTCAGCCCTTTATGGAATGATTAAAACACAGCTACATTTCACTAAGTTGCACTTAAATGTATGTCTTGCATGCTTACTTTACAACAATGTATAAAACAAAAAAATGTATATATGCATTCACTTTTACATATCATGCAAGTGTTAAGACTTGTGTAAAGACCAACTGAAAAACTCAGGCTTAGTCATACAGCAATCTCCACTATGTGTGCATTATTTTTCTAATTTTTGCAAACATTTTGTTGCCATTATTTTTAGTTCCTCATAATGTACATAAATTGTCAACATGTCTGTGTGACCATTTGTATTTAAATGGGAGGGGAGGGGCAAGGTTGGTAATATATATTTGTTTTCTTTTATTTCTTTCTACAAAAACATTCCTTGCAAGGAATGAACACCTATTTGTTTGTCAAACACCATTGCTTTGTTGTGCAACTGCTTTATATTAACTATACTAAAATAGCTTTGAAAAAAAAAACTACTGTATGTAACAATTGCAGAAACAAGCTGCATATGTACAATATTTAGTTATCCCTGCTTAAAAAAAAAAATATGGATGACATTTGCTGACAAGGTGGGAGAGATTCCCTGACTATTTTGCTTTTAATTTGTAACATAGTTGACAGAATTTTTTTTTCTATCATTGATCAATGATTTTGTACAGTTTTCGTGTTTTGCCTTTTTTTTATAATTTCCAACCCTTTTATGTTATTCAACCACTGCCTTTTCTGGCCGTCTTAAAAAAAAAAAGGTTCATATGTTTTAAAAAAAAAAGTTAAAAAAAAAATGTTTTAAAGTGTTTTCTCCTCCTGCAGTAAATATTTTGCATGACGATTCCTGGGCTCAGACATTCAAAGTTTATCATTAAAGTCTTGAATAATTATCGGGGAGTGTCAAACTATTAAACTTTTGTATTAAAAAAAATACTTTACAAGGTGCCAAGATGTAAAGACAATTTGTTACATGTTCTTTTTTTCTCAAAGAAAAGCGTACATTAGCAAAGTAGTACCATGTATCAGGTAAACTGCTGTCAGGAATGAGTCGAACAAGCCTTCTCTTACTTTCCCTGCCTTGTTAACAAAAAAAGAAAAATTGCATTTCTCAACCTCACAGAGGTTTGAAATCAAGGCTTAGGTTAATTTATAGCATTGGGACTATTTTTATTTTTTTAAATCCATGTAGAAACTAAAGTGAATTCTGGAGAAGACGTGTCAGGTCTGTTCAAGGGGAAAAAATCCCAGTTTTTTATGTGATTTATAAAACATAAAAAAGCCGCTCATACATGGTTTTAATCCTGCCATTTTTTTTAATTGTAACTAATATTCTGTAACATACCTGTTTTGCTTTTTTTTTTTTATGGAGCACTTGCTTTTTGAAGTTTGCAAAACCAGATTTTTTCAGGGTATACAAAATTGGCCCAACCTTAGTATACAGTCTTATGACAACCAATAAGCCTTGATGACAATGGTACAGTCTGGATAGTTAGCGTGGTGCTTCATGTGTATGTGCTGCCAGTAAACGAGATAATTTTGTTTTGAAAAGGCATAAAAAACTCATTCCTTACATCAACTGTAATTTCATCATTCCATGTCTGTTGATACAGACAATAAAAAATGTTGTGTAGTCAGTACTGATTACTGACAGTATAGCATTCTCAAATGCAATAAAAATGCTGGTTGTTCACACTGGTAGTTTCTGTTGTCCTGTCTTTTGATGTTGAGTGGTTTGCAGTGTTCAAATACTATAACATTTACTACATTTACTATATGCAACATAAATGTGATTAGGGGCCTTCATGCTTAATTGAATGCTTATGAGACCCGGTCATCAACTAAAAAGAAAATGTGGTCAAGACACACCAAAACATTTTAAAGGCTTATTCACTAAAGAGTGAAGAGTCTGGAGAAGGCAGGAGAAGTGAATAATCTAGGCCAACATAACTGAAATGGAAAGTGAGCTGTACTGGAGAATTTCTACAAATCAGCTATTTTGTCCTAGAGTGTTCACTTCTCCTACCTCCTCCAAACTCTTCACCCTTTTGTGAATAAACCTGTAAGTATTTTAAATGCATGCTTTCAATGTTTCTCCTTTCCATAAATATCGCATGAACATGCTAAAAAATTTGACTACTCCAAGATGAGTCAATTCCCTAGCACAGCCCCCTCCCTCCTTCCATGTCTTAGCACTATCCTCCTTTGGAAGTGCCTAATTACTATCTGTGCTGGCCCAACTCCCCTCGGTTCCCTACATAACTTATTATGAAGCTGCGGGGGGCGGGAAGCAAAGGGGAATACTATAAAGCAGTGTTTCTCGACCTTCACAGCACCCTTTAACAGTATGCTAACTCTCAAGGCACCCCAGTTTAAATTGTCAATGATTTTAAGGGTGACCCCATACAAAATGTGGGTTTCACCCTTAACATCAAAGTGCCACCTTCAAATCAAGATTCCCCCCCCCCATGACCCTTTACATCAGTAGCCCCCCTTCACATCAGGAGCCCCCCTTTCACATCAGAGTCCTTTTACATCAGAAGGCCCCTTCACATCAGTCTTCATTCCTCCATTATCACAGTCCCACTACCATAACATTTTTAGGCACACCACCCCTGGTTAAGGAAGGATGCTATAAAGTGTCACTTGAGTGACAGCTCTTGAACTGCTGACATCACATTCAAGATGGCATCACCCAGCAGAAGTCTCAAGAGCTTTTGGATGTCTAAGAAAGGGAGGTTTTACAGGTAAATAACATGCCTAAAATACGCTAAATGCTCATAAAATCTATAGGAAGATTTTTTTGTTGAAATTAATAATCTCTTTGGAAAAAAATGTGGTCTGGGTTTCTAATTACTGTGATCCAGTGCGGAAAGAAATATGACAGGTCACATCGCTTACTTGCTTTTGAAGTTAGTGTCTTTGAGGTTTTCATTCTTACTTCAAGCAGAACTATACTCACCACTTCTCCAGCGAGGTCCACAAACACCACTAACAAGGATGAGAATGATAGAGTTATCCTGTCCATACAGGTGGCAAGCTGATATTTTATTGTCAAAATTGCAAAGCGACTGAAAACATAAAACTGTGGTTTTGGTCCACTTCAGGGAGATGGAACCGAAATGACCTCTATCGAATGTGAAAGGAAAATCGGATTGCTTTTCATGAGATTGCCATAGATTTTTCTCGTTTGAACTCCCATTTCAATTTCCTCTAACCTTTCTTTCAACAAACTTTATTAAGGCCCCTTTCACACGGCTTTCCACGATCGGGTAACACCTGTCAGTTTTTCAAGGAAGACCCGCTCGGATGCCCAATGCAAATCTATGGGCAGTACCTGGAAGGATTTACCCCTGACTCCAGCCAGATCTGGAAAAACATACAGATCAGAGATCCGTTTTGACGGACCGAATCGTGCTGGATCAGGGGCAATCTGATGTAGATTCCCCATAGACAGACATGGGGTCCGGTAATTGCAGGTTTTTTTCCTCCATCCTAAGATGGAGGAAAAAAACTGATCATCCCGTGTGAAAGGGGCCTTAAGCGGTTATTACAACTGTATAGACAGAAATCTCGTTGCTAATTGGAATTTAGCAACCAAATTTAACATTTTGTGCAGATAAAGATATAGTTAATTCATAATAATAGTTGAAAGAAAGTTTAACTGACCACCAAAATTTGGTCATTTGTAAAGTCAAATCTGACTGCCGCACTGACTTCTGTATGTTGTGCTCTATGTTGCATACTCCTGACTGCTGTACTCCAAGCATAGAGCGCAGCGGTCAGGAGTACTTAACACACAGTACAGAGTGCAGCACTCAGGACTTTGTATCATACAGCCCTGCTTACAGAGTTCGAAATTTAGAAGTACCCCACCGGCAACCCCAAAAGCATAAAATCGTTTCTCGCTTCTCCCCAGGCAAGGATTCCCCAATATAAAACTATAATTAGAACTTATTTAGAATATGGTGTCCAGGTCCCTTATAAAAATTTATTGATGAGATAAAACCAGTCCAGGAATGGGCAACAAAAATGGTGAAAGGTCTGAGGAATAAAACATATCAGGAGAGACCACAGGAACTTACTATGTACAATCTTGAGGAAAGAAGGGGAAGGGGAGATATGATTGAAACATTAGGCCTTGTTCACATGAGTGGCATGCTACGACGCCCTTGTTCCACAGAGAAAGAAATGTATATACCAAGACTCTTTACTTCAGTAAAATAAATATTAATACATTTTATCCGGTGACAGCTTCGCTTTAAAATAAACTTGGTCCCAAGCTTTTGGCCTCCCGCCCTCTATAAGGATTATGAGTAGCATGTGGCAAAATAGGAGTCATTTTTAATGTAATTTTTCTGTGACAACAATCTCAGCAGCTGTTACCAAATATATCTTCATTTTATATCTGAAGCCAGCAAACAAAACAAAAAAATGAGGAGAGGAAAACAAAAGCATTGTCATAGGTAGCGCTCCTCGCAGACTCTAATGAAGTTCAATTAAGCTCTGCACTGAAGATGCTAAAGGTTAATTAATAGTGGAATCACTGGTGCTTATCTGATAACAAGAGAGCGTTTTCGCAAGATGAATCGCCGCAGACCGTGTGTAGTTAAATACATAACCAGTCTCAGCTTTTTTTTTTTTTCTTTAATTAAAATTAAAGGACAAGCAAACCATAAGTATTCATAAAAGTGCCATATGAGAAATTTGGACATAAACTACTTTACTACTGAAATAAATTTGTCAGCATGGGAGGAACTAGAAACTCTATTGTACTTCAGAGTACAAATTTTCAGTCCTTTTTCCTTGTATGCTTCACCCTCTTCCTCTAGCAGTGAGCCAAGCATAGAATGGGATGCTCACACCGGCACTAAGTGAAAAATCTGTGGTTCTCAACCTGTGTAACCTCAGGACATTTGTCCTTGTGCGATCCACTGGAACGCACAGCATTGTGATGCGTGCAATCGAACTGTGTGCCATTTAAAATGAATGACAATGCAACACACCTCCCACACAAGAACGTAGGCCAGGTGCGATTGCGTGGCTCAGTGTGTTAATCGCAGTGCCCTAGTGTGAAAGGGCCCTCAAAAACACTGCCAGACACACAGAACCACAGACACAATCTTACACACAAACATACACACTCCAAAAAAAAATTTTTTTTTTTTCCTTGAAGATCAACTCAGTCTCCCTACTTTATGCGACCTGGAGTGGATCCTCAGCCTGGGGACCAATGTGGACTGCTGTGATGTGACGAAGCTCTATCTATATTTACATTGCTTGTCAGCTCCCCCTGTAGAGGTTCCGGGAGCCAGCATGTGATGTCCCTCTGGTCCAGGCACTTCTACAGGGCACGTGAGGGAGCTGTAAGCAAAGCACATATGGATGGATTTCCCTTGCGGCCATACCCCCAGCTGCAGCTGACACTTGGTGCAGGGCAGCATATTTTGAATGGCTGCTCGGCGCGATAACTGACAGTGCTGCACTACCCTGTTTCCCCGAAAATAAGACCTACCCCGACATTAAGACCTAGTACTATTTTTGGGAATTGCTAAAATATAAGACCTACCCCGAAAATAAGACCTAGTTGTGACCATTCCCAGGGCCGTTGATGGCATAAGGGGGAACTTGAAGAGCCGCGGGAGAGAATCAGTGGGGTCAACTAAGCCAGCGCTAGAGGAAGCGAGGCGGCAGCAGAGGGAGCAGAGCCACATAAGCCAATGTTTCCTCTATAGCGCCGACTCCTGTCACAGGCGGAGTGATACCAAATGCACTCCGTCTGTGAGGAATCCATAGTGAAAGCGCGCTTTATCGCTCATTCTGGTTACCAAATTGCTCTTGGAAAGGTATGGCACCCCCGATCACCCTATTCTTAACTTTGCCATTTTGGATTATTTAATTTGGATTTGCATTAACTTTAGATTGTTGTACATTAAAAGAAAATAAGACCTACACTGAAAATAAGACCTGGTGTGTTTTTTTGAGCCCAAAAAAATATAAGACAGTGGGGTTGATTTACTAACCTTTTAAACACACCACGAACGTGTATACACCTCTGTAGTGTGTTCCCTCCCAGCATGATCTATGGGAGGAATCGAAACACCTTTGTAGTGTGTACACACCCAGCAGGTGTGTTGTGGAAAGCCCTGCAATGAATTGCAAGGTAATGTGGTGTAAATTAGCTCTATGTTATGTTGCTTGCGTTGATGAATGCAGGAATGTAAATGCATGAGCTAACCATTTTTGTCTAAACTGTGAAGCAGCATTATATATGCATCATGTGCATGATTTTTCCATATATGGCATTAGTGGAAATATGCTTTTAGAGACTTTTTGGTTGATAAATACGTTTTGCTGTGTGAAAATCACACACACCTGGTGTGTGTGTGTGTTTAGGTTAGTAAATCACCCCCAGTGTCTTACTTTCGGGGAAACACGGTAGGTGGAGGCTGAGGAGCCTCTCACCTAGTGCAGTGGAAGACACGTGGCACCCACTGAACACAGGGTTGCAACCCACTTTTGGGTAGCGACCCACCAGTTGAGAACCACGAGTAGATTGTTTTGGGGGCCCCCAGTGTATGCTAAGGGTAGTACTGTGTTTATGAGTACAATGTTCCTGCTCTAAACTTGAATATGCCAAAAAGTATCCTAGAGCTGTAAGCTGGATTTTGTGGAAAAGGGTTGAGAGCTCATAGGAGTAGAATGTTCTATGCCAGTCAGTCAATTTTAAAGGCGTGGCATTGTGAGAGGAGGTTATGAAGATTTGTCCCTTCACATCAGATTCCTCATAGACAGACATGGGGTCCGGTAATTGCAGCACCTATTCAGCAACCCCAAAAGCAAAAATGTATTTCTTCTTCCTTCCCAGGCAAAGATTCCCCATTAGACACCAAGGAGAGGATGTCAACCTGAGGTAGTTGATGGTTGAGAGTAATGCCACAGTTACATATGGGTCCTTTGTTTGGGATTGTTTGGAGAGGGGTAAGCTGTGGATAAATATAGGTAAGCTGTGGAAAAGCTGTAGCCAAACATTGGACTGTCAAGCAAGGAACCTGTGCCACTGTGCTACATAGAGGTGTGTCTTTTTATGGGAAAGTAGAACCCAAGGAATGACTTGAGTACCTGTAAACATATGGACAATGTGTTGTAGTTCTCTGGGAAGCTGCTACCTCTGTGTAATCATTTTATGCAAAGAGTCACTACACCAGTTCAAAGAAACAATTGCAGCTGAAAATTTTTATGCGGGGCATGGCCACTATCAGGGTTATTCACAAAAGAGTGAAGAGTTTGGAGAAGGCAGGAGAAGTGAACAATCTAGACCAAAATAGTTGATTTGGAAAAATTATCCAACTCCACTCACTTTCCAGTTCAGCTATGGTGTCCTAGAGTGTTCACCCATCTCCAAACTCTTCACCCTTTTGTGAATAACCCTGTATAAATTTACTGAGGGGGCTACAACAAGTATGGTTAATATTAGTTACTAAAAGAACAGGGGAAGGTGAGATAAGGCTTTATGAGATCCTTGACCAACAGGTTCACATCATGTGAAATAAAGTGAAATTGCCCATGAAAAGTGGATATGTACCTTTCCTGCCATCCGCACAACCAAGTGCCGCACTGTTGAAGAAAAAATCCTTCTAAAGTCTAAAAACTGACAATTTTTGATTTTTTTTATAGACCCCTGAAACTGTATACAACACCCCACCCCCTCAGATGCTTCTGAATTACCTAAATCACAGACATGGTCTGACCATACTGCAGGTCTGAAGGGGTCCCCAATTTGATACTGGCATTGCTCTGGAGTAAACCTCCACCATATGGCCACTGAAGTAAAAGTTTTCGACGTATGGTTTCAGAAGACAACCTCAGCGATCGCATGAACATTGATGCACTATCCCCATGGTCACTGGGTGGAACTGGGGAAAAAAGTGCAAAGACCTAGCAACTGGTGTAGATCAGAAATTTACCTAACTTAAAACATCATCACCAAAAACAAATGCCCATTATAGCGATATGGTTCTGGTATGGGGTTCATACCTGTCATTCTTTTTTTTTTTTCTCCACAAAGACATATAATACTGCAAGGGTTCCTACAGTCACCTTTTATTCATATGGTTTAAACCTGTTTTCCAATACACAAATCCATCTAATACCAAATGTCAATCTAAAACAGGAGTCTCCAAACTCCTTTGACTCCATTGACCCCTTTATAAAGTTTCAGAAAATGTATCACCCCCACTCCCCAAAATATATTATATGAAAATAATTTAATACTACTTTAAAAAAATACTGCTATGAATAATATTCTTCTGAATACTGTTCACACCTCCTCTTAGTATCGTCAGCTGCCATCATAGTTGTTACAATGCTAATTTTTTAGAAAATGCTTAGCAATCAGTTATTTGGCACTGCCCTTAGTGGTATGGATGTACTCCCTGGCTCTCCAGAAAAAAGTTTGAAGTAGCGGTGTAAATTTAGTATGGGAAGTGAACATAAAAGTACTGTATATCCTGAGATATAAGCTGGATTTTGTGGAGAAGGGTTAGAGCTCATAGGAATAGAAGATCCTATGCGAGTCAGTCAATTTTAAAGGGGGAGGGGGGGGCATTGTGAGAGGAGGTTATTAAGAGTTGTCTTTGAAAGAGAGGGTGTCAACCTGAGGTAGTTGATGGCTGGGAGTAAAGCCACAGTTACATATGGGTCCACAATGTGGAGGGTGTAAAGTCACAGACACACAATGCAAAGAATGCTAGCCCGTAACAACACACAGCTAATAGAGACAATTAAAGGACACTCTGAGCATCCAAGTAACACTATCTTGGCACTAGCCACCTCACCTTCAGGACTAGGGACTGGCATGAGACTCTACAGAGATTAATTGACCCCAATCAACCTTCCATCATTCATCAACCACCAATTGACCTCTAGACATTTGCTGACATTTCATGGACTGCTTGGATAGCCCCATCCACCCTTGGGGGGTCAATATAGAGCACTTTGGAGAAAATCTGATCTAAGACTACTCTGTCCAAAGGGTGACAATACTGCTGCATAATTTCACTAGAGAACAAACAGCGTTGTCGCCCTGTGAAGTGGAAGTAATGGATCTAATGGCAGACGCAACAGGTAATACAACTTTGTTACAGGGAGAGCTCAGCAAAACAAAAACTGCTGTGTTAATGCCTGTGAAGGTTCTCATTCATCCAGGTCATGGTATATCTGTAAAAAAAAATGTACAAGTCATTCTGAATTGAGAAAGCTGGTCAGATGATCAGTGAAACGTCTTCAAGAAAAATACAGCAAGCCCAGTTGCCTTGACTTATTTTTTTACAGATATGCGGTGTTAATGTTCGGGACATTCTGCACCATATATGTATATATTTTGCAGATAGTTTTACTTTAAAGCAAGCCTGTTGCCATGCCCAGAATGGTCATCCGTATTAATTGAACATGTCATTGTTGATTTTGCCCATAGATTGACTTTAATTAAATAACATTTGCTTGTATGCAAGAGTTTGCATCACAGTTCTATATAATTAAAACAAGTTTCATGTGTTAACGCACTGCAGCTAATTAAATCCGTGTGCTCCAAATAATCTCTTTTTCCCTGTTTATTACGGGCCTCTAACATTAAATCTGACAGTAAATACGTTAAATTAGTTTCAGAAGCAATTTTATTTTATTTGTCTATTTATTACAAACTGATCCGCTTCCCCCACATATTTTATTCTCATAATCTTCTCTGTAGCTATTGAGGGTCTGGCTCCCTAATGCCTTGTACAATGATCTGAAAAAAAATAAAAAAAAGACCGCTAAAGATTTTATTTATTCGAAAGAATAAAACGGACAGTTTTATGTGTACACCAAACATCAGAAAATGGCTTAAATATAATTCTTCAATGTATATTGTTAATTTGAAGGTGCGCGGTCCCCGGGGATTAATCACGCATAAAACATGTAACGTTACTCACGGCTAAGTGACACTTTTATCGCATCATATTACCAAATTTCCATTGAAAATGCTAAAACGGCTCGTCATTCGCTTGATAACGGCCCGAACCGTAAAAATGACCAACACAAGTGCCGGTGCTCCAGCCTTAAATTATGCCGTAATTAATAAGGACAGTTAAACTGTCGACTAGCAACAGCAATTTAGGTAAGCACATTTGATCAGCAATAAATTGTCACTACATTAAAATCCCAGAAATATTAACAATATGGATTGGTTGATGGATATTAGGTGCTGATTACCCACAATACCATTTTTTCTTTTTTTTGCCTCTTCTTAAACTATAGAATCGTAGGTCAATCAAGACCGGAGACCATGGTCTAAGATCACAGCTAAGCACTTTTAAGCCTGTGAAACAAGCTCTTGCTAATAGTTGCATCGATTCCATTTGTTAAAAGGCTTTGGGTGACATAAATTGTTTCCCGTTTAGCTCGGATACTTGTTCCAACACAAAAATGCCAGAGTGTATATTAATTAGGGAATGTGGAACAACAAGGGTCAGAGGGACGTCAAGCCAGGAGGCGATATGAGCTGGATGATTACCCTCTCCGGTTAGTCGTGGCATTTAAAGTTCTCCTTTGTTCAAATGATAACACGTTTGGCTTCACGTTAATTTTTTTCCGGCTGTGTGCAATGAACATTTTTTTTTCTCCCTGTTCTTGTAATGCATTGCAGTGTTCTTCTAGTCCTCTTAACTCTTTTGGACTTTTGCAGATTGCACTAGGTGGATGGCCTAAACCTGATCTGATGTGTGATCTGATAGCGGCCTTAGAAGCAAAGGTGTCCGTACCCTTGTGGCTACTTGAAGGTGGGGGACGGGATTTCAGCCAGTTCTGGTGGTGTTACTGTGTGTGTGTGTGTGTGGTGCTAAAGAGGAGTGCTGGTGGTGCACGTTCCAGGGATAGGGGGG
>NW_017306892.1:939650-944847 GCF_000935625.1 Nanorana parkeri
GTTGCAGGGATGGGGGGGGGGGGTGCATGGCTCTGCCCACTGGCTCATTGATGTTGCTGGTTGCCAAGAGATGGGTGGGATGCCAGCAGAGCATTCTGCTCTTCTCCTGGCAACCAGTGACGTCAGTGAGCTGGGCAGGATGCCAGCCAGAGCATCACAGTTTGCTAAGAGCAACCTGGGATGCTCTGGCCAGGAAAGGGGCGGTAGGCACACCTGATGCCCCCACCCACGTAATCCAATGAGATGCCGTTTGAGGCAACCACCTCAGGCTGCTTCATTATAGGGATGGCCTTCTCAGAAGAGAAGCATGCAGGGAAGTTCTACCCAAAAGTCAGGTTTTAATAAAAAAGACATTTCCCCAAGAGATGTAAAAAAATCAAAACATTCCCATTGACACCTACAATTGAGAGATTGTTCCCACTGACACCATTGAAGGGGCAATTTTTCCTTGCCTGACCACTAAAGGAGGAGCATCTTCCCCCACCCTCCACTGAACACTAATGCCGAGCATTCTTTCTTTCTTCTACTTAAGTATGTTACATACTACTGACAACTGCACTATGTATGCTGTGTTACATACTCCGAGCCCCTGAACCGCATAAGGTAATGTTGTATGTTACATAGTCCTAACACTTGCATGCTATGCATTATGGATGTTGGACATTACTTATTCCTGACCCCTGAACCCCATAAATATTGTTGTACGTTACATACACCTAACCCTTGCATGCTATACATTATGTTGTATGCATTGTTACATACTCATTACCCCTGAACGCCATACGCGTTGTTGTACATTGCATAGTCCTGACTACTGCATTTAATATGCTATGCTGTATGTTGCATTGTCCTGACCCCTGCACTCTGTAAGCTGTGCTGTATATTACATACTCCTGATCACACTGTTTATTGTCGCAATAGTTGCTGGTTGGCAAGAAGTCAACTGCTTTTTAAGACATTTCTTCTTTAAGGTAGCCTACGACAATGTGTTAGATCTGTCTATATGTTATATGTATAAAAGAAATGGAAGGGTTTAATTTATTAAACAATGATTCTTTGTCTTGAGGCTTATGTAAATCTGGGTGACTTATCTGTGGAAAAGGTAATAAAAGGAGCATTTTAGGAGCTCAATGACTGCTGTCTAAAGATGTAGTATATATTAAGTAGGCTTAGCCTTTATATAGCCATGCCCCTTTCCTTCACTCGGCCACCACAATACTTGGCACTGATAGTATAGAGCAGGGGGGTAGTCAAACCCCTACAATCCCATCATGCTTCTGTCTCTGGAAGTCATACCTGTAGCTGTCAAAGTCTTGTTATGCCTCATGGGACATGCAGCTGGAGGGCTAATATTTGGCTACCCAGGGTATAGAGCAGGGGTAAGCAAACTCCGGCCACCAGCTGTGGTGCAACTACAAGTCCCATGAGCAAGACACTGACAGCCACAGTCATGGCTCCCAGAGGCAGATGCATGATGGGATTGTAGTTTCACCACAACTCGGGGGCCAGAGAGCATAGCAACTCACTCCGTTTCTGTCATGTGATAGCAGTGGTCCCTTGTGATGGGCACAGTGATGTCACATGGGGCCAGGAAAGGAGTCCATAACCTTGTGTGAGCTCCAACAAGTTGGTTTGGAGCTTACAGAGGGCTTTCTTTTCCTGACCCCAGCAACTGAACAGAGCAGCGGGGGGTAGGGGGTGGTCTAGGAGCTAGGAAAGAGGATTATGCACTGTTGGGAGAACACAAGCTCAGGTTATTTTTTTGTCTTTTCCCTCCCCAGTCTCTGACTGGACATTGAAAGGAGAAGCAGAAGACTGATGAGCTCATCTCTCTGTCTGTATGATCTCTCCTCCTAGCAGCATCTTTCTTGTTAGCATATGAGCACTGCAACACAACTGGCTGGCTTGTTGTGCTGCCTCTTCCTCCCTCAATCTGGGCTCTGCTGTACAGGAACTGCAAAAGGCCTATTGCAAGTCAAATTCAGATACCAACACATTAATGCAGATGTGTTAATGAATACAAACCTCCTTTAACTGTGTGTTTTATATCTACCTAGAATTCAGTGTTACATTTGAGTAGTGTACAACTCTACCATTGCGTTTGGTTTGATTCTTTGATACCTAGGTGGAAAATAATAGCAATACAAAAGCGTATGTAATACATTTTGGGGTCCACTAGTTGTTACATTAATGCAGACCTTTACCCCCTTTAGCACCTTAGCACGCAGCTCTGCAATGCTGATATGAAATCATCTTACATCCATTAGTTAAACATATTTTTCTTTTACTTACAATTATTGTTTTTCCACTTCCTGGTCCTCTTGGGCAAAAGTGATGTAATCTGTGCCCAAGCGTTGCATCCTGGGAAGATTACATCAGCAGAGCATTGCTGGGAAATCTCATCACGAGATCTCAGGGAAATTCATTTTCCTCCCCTGAGATGATATGCATGTTCACATGTCCTATTCACATGTGCCAGACTTCCAGGAAGTAAAGGGAGATCCAGTAATCTGCCCTTAGTAAAAAATGGCCACCGTGAGAAGACTGGGAGAGAAAAGAGACATAAAAAGGTATGCAAAGAATAAAAATCCGGCAATTATCTAGAAGTATGTATCTGTAGATTGTCATTACTAAACATTTCTGAAGTTGCCATTGTTAAGATACGGGTGAAGTTCTATAGGCACACTGGTACAATCAGGGCCGGATTTCCCTCAAGGCCCGGCCTAGGGGCAGCAGGGTTGTGGAATTCCTATCTCCCGATGCCCGGGACATGCAGGCACCGGGCAGGTAGATCACAATTTCTCCCCTTCTGGTCGCCTGACACAGAGTTACAGTTTAAAATAAACCGTCAGGAATGTTATTTTCTTCTCCGCGCTGCTTCAAGTTGTTTAGAAATCCTCTCTGGCCCTCTGGAATAACACACCTTATTCCGAACAAGGGAACGGGGCCGTCTTTGTGCCTGCTGTGTAAAACGTATATACGTGAAATAACAGCTAAATCTGTTTTCTTAACATAAATCAAGTCTGGCGAATGCACGCTCTTTGGATTGGCACTTAACTTACAAAAATACAGTTAAGAATTGCGTTAAAAAAAAAAATATGGAGAAAAATTTATTAAATATGAGGTTTTTACTGTAATCGAATATTAATGTAACCCAACGCTTATTCCCCATTAAGTTGATCCTGTTTTAATACACACATGCTTCTAATTATTTAGCACTCATGCCGGATATTCCGCACACAAACTGTTTCCACCCTGAATGGAATGTCTAGGGAAGCTGAGACTTAATGTTTGGAAACAGAAACACAGGCCAGGTTGTTGTTTTTTTAAAATAAGTATTCCACTTGTTTGCGGAGGAGTCACTTGCTGAGGAATTTTGCGGTTAAAGTGTATTTAAAGCCCACATTTTTTTTTTCAGTTTTGAAAGAGAATAGGGTTGGGTTGAAACCTCTGTCAGGCTTTTATTGCCAAATTTTATTGTGATGGTAAGGAGCCCTGGATTAAACTCTCAAAAGTTATTTTCAATAATGAATCTAAGTTAAACAAATATACATCACCCAGCTAACAAGCCCCTGTGTGATCGCATTTGGAGGTGACAGGTTCTCTTTATTGACCCTGTCACCTCCAATACAGGAGTTCTAGCACAGCACTGTGCTGGAACTCCTGTGACAGCTGAGAGGAAAAGGCAGCTCTCCACTCTCACTGTTTACATGGAGCGGCAGAGTTAGTTTTAACCCTGCCGCTCTGCTCCCCGCTCTCCATCCTGAAGCGGCAACATCGCCAAGATCACCTGTAAACAAACAAGTGGCTTCCTCACACAACATTTAGCCCTGCTTGTGCAAAGGAGGGCTAAGTGTTCTGTTCCACTGCAAACACAAAAAATAGGGCTTGCTCTATTTTTTTGCGTTTGCAGTGGAACGCAACGCTGGCAAAATTTTGCCCCGCGTCTAATCGCACTGCGAGCTGGGGGCGTGGAAGCGTTGCGGACCATCATTTAGCTTAGGCCTTATATCCCCATGATCCGGCAATAAGAAAGCCTTGGAACTGATTATGGGAACATTAATATCCCCTCCAGAGCCTTTTTTTTTTAATTATTGTCAAAACGGCAAAACCCATTTCTTTTTGTGTGCAAAAAGGTGTGTAATTAAAGTAGAAGTATAATACCTATCAACACGCAAATCCGATACTTATGAACTTTAACTGCAGAATAAAACCTCCTATTACATGACCATTAAGTCTTATGAATAAAGCTAGTCATTGTAGTACTTGATTAATTTTTATACACTATATAAATATAGTTTAATCATTGTGTAACTGTTTTAAAACCGGCTCCCTAATATTTCTGATAGAATGAGAAGATCAGTGATGTAGAGATAGTTGTAATGGAAATAAGGGGGGGGGGGGGCCTTTTTATTGACTCAAAAGAAAATGGAGCCATTGATGCTGCGCATTAACAAGTTTCTATCTGATTATGCGTTGGCAACCTTGTTGATCCGCTCTTCTTATGGTAATAAGATTGAAAATTCTTAAAAGTATGTTTCATCACGGGGCTAAAGTATGAAAGTGGAGCAAAGGAAAGTTGGTGTAGCCCATATGATCAAATTCTCATTCAATTTCCAAGTGATTAAAGTATATGTGAAGACTTATTTTTGGGGGATAGAGTAGGGAAGAGTTGGAAGCCTTATCAAGTTTTTATTGCAGTCTGTGCTCCTATTGTGGAGATTAACCCTCTCTGTTTGTCCTCTGTTGACTATTGTCACCAGGCCTGGAAGTGATGGGAAATCCAAAGTTTGTAGTTGTCACCAGAACAGGAAGACAGGGGAATCTATTAATAGGGGCACCTGTTCCTGTGACAACTAAGGGCAAAGTACCCCTCTGGAGAGATTTCCTCTTACTTTCTACGGTGTCTTCAGGACAGGGAATTAAGAAAACTGCACTGTCACCATATAACCCCACACTGATGGCAAAGTTGCAGAAGGTATAATGCCATTTAAGGAATAAGTCAGCCAGGTATGGTGAAAGCATGATTTTGAATAGGCTATATGCATGCATGTGTGTGTGTGTATGTTTACATATGTATGTGTGCAAGTATGCAAATGTATGTATAGGAGTGTGTGACTATGTGAGTGTGTGACTATGTGTGTGTATGTACAGTACGCAAGTGTGTGTGTGTATATATATATTATATATATATATA
>NW_017306892.1:944966-957400 GCF_000935625.1 Nanorana parkeri
TGTGGTGTTAAAATGCCTCACACAGAGTATGAATAAAGGGGGTGGAAAGAATCATGTCCATGTATGTTACATACTTTTGACCCCTGCACTCTGGGCTGTATGCTTCTTTTACTTCTGACCCCTGCACTCTCTGTACATTACCCACTCCTGACTCCTGCACTCTGTTGACTTGGCTATATATTACACACCCCTGACCCCTGCACTCTGTGTGTTACCCACTGCTGATCCCATGTTACAAATGTATAACCTCTGCACTCTGTATGTTACATATTCCTGACCCATACACCCTGTGCATTACACACTTTTGGCCCAAGCACTCTGTACATTACATACACCTGACCCCTGCACTCACTCTTAAACCCTTGCACTCAATAGGTAACATGCTCCTGACCTCTACTTTGGCGCTATTCACAATCAGTGCATGGTGACCAGCTGAGGCAGAGAATACACAGCAGGACGGCCCCACGACATTACTGCATTTCCAGGTCCACTTGAAACCCGACTGGAAGACCTACAGCTGCACAGTGATGCTGGGACAAGTGAGGTGTCAACTGGGAGTGTGATCCCAGCTGCAGAAGCAATCGAGTGCATGTATCACAGGAGTATGGAAGCATCTCCGTCCTGAGCACTGGATGACCTTGTCCCAGTACTGGCATAAGGTTTTTATTATTTTCCAATGATACGTGAACATAAAATTATCTGGAAGTATCTATAGAGTTTGCCAAAAACTAAGAGGCAATCAGAATTGCTTTGATAAGCTAATTTATCAGCAACACAGAGTTTTGAGTAGATATTCGTCATTTGATGGTAGTTAACACGTAGTGCGATCTTACATTTTTCAAATGATCTAGGTGGGATTTTGGAAATTGCTTTTGGTCAAAAGAAACCAATGCAGACCTATATTAAACTAAGTTTAAAGTGATATATATATATATAAAGCAAATCCCACACAGTCCACACCTCAAAACCTACAATACCTGTAGTAAAGCCTCTTTTTGCCAGCATGATGCTCTGTAGCTGCTTTTCATTACAAGAATCTGTGCACCTTGTTAAAATAAAAATGAAGGATGGATTTTGGAAATTTTGGGCCACTTAAACTATTTCCCTTAATAATAAAAAAAATACATTAATAAAATGTATAAACAACATTCCTGCTGATTACACTGGTAGAGCCTCTCTTAGTGTAATCCGCTACATTTTCACTTTGACAGCCAGTCTGCTGTTTATCATAAGCTGCTGTCAGTGTTCCTGATACACAGTGGGACTGGCTGTGACACTGATACTGGGAGCCCTATGCCTCGACCCACCCTGCCAGGAGTGGGGTTGCACAAGACTATTGTTCAGAGGGGCCAGAAGACATAAATCTGACCTTGGGCCCTAACACTGGACCTCAAACAATAACTTCTGACTTTGATAGAAGCATTATACTTGTCAGACTAAAAAATACACAAAATAGGAGGCAGAGACAGAATAAACCTTTCCAGACAAGAGAAGATAAGAAGCTACGTATAATAGGAGAAGGTGACAAAGGGTGATTTGAACAGTAAGGTAAGCAGGGGTCATTGCAATTGACTCAAACAGACATACTTTTTGGGGGCTTCTTCTTTAAAGGAGCTCCTCTTTGCAAATATTTTCTCCCTGTAGTGCCGATCTCATCAATTATAGTCGCACAAAATCGGCCATGGCTTATTTTCAAGCATCAAATAATGGGGGAGAAAGCAAGTGACTGTATACACCCCTCTCTTAACCAGACTGTTGTCTGGGCATAATAACAGGCATTACACTAAGTTTGTTTTGAAAAGTACAATGTTTCTGCTGGCATGACAATCTCGCTGGGTGAAGTCTGTACAATTTCCATAATGCCTGTACGGTTAAGCTATACAGTCAAAATTGTAGTAATTTTTGCAGCTGGAGAAAAAAAGAAAAAGTTTTAACAACTAACCTTCCACTGTGCAATTTTCTCTTTTAGATTTTTTTTTCTCCTTTATTCAAAAAAAGAAATGTACTCACTTTATGAACATTGTATAAAAAAGTACACAACCTACTGTCTACATGAAAAGGCTATACTTTATTTCTAGAGCCTTCAGCGGTTCATGCAGATGCTCAGGAGTTGTGCATGTGTTAAAGACATGAAGAATTAAATTGCTCAAAAAAGAGGGAACAATGAATTATTTAAAAGTTTGGTTGGACATTTCAATGGAATTAATGCCTTGTGTGGCAGTCAATCAAATTCCTTTCTCCATTGTTCAGCATTCAATCAAGTTTAGAACAAGGTTTACAATGTGATACAATAAAATTATACTTTCTGTAGCAATTTTTTTTAAATAAAATGTATTCAAAGAGCTTGTTTGTCAAGATCAAAGTTACATGACAATAGATTGCTCTAAGGGGAGAGATGCTTGCTGCACCATTAAACATTGAAAAATACAAAAGACTAGCAATACGATTTATAGCACAGAAATGTGGGCATGTTTTTTATTCACATTTTTTTTTTTTATGGTATCACTTGCAAACCACACTGCTGGAAAAGAAATAAAGACATTTTGATAATTGGTAAATGCTTTCTGTATTTATAGCAAAGCTGATACATTAAAGAATAAGGATAGAAACAAGACAAAATAATGCTATACGCAATAAAAGCTGCAATGGAAGTTATGGGTCACATTTTTTGCTGCTTTTGTGTAGCAAACAATGATTAGTTCCAAAAATAATGAGTGCTACTGTGTAGAACTATATTAAGGAGTGTTTTTTAAGGAATACAAAAACATTTAACCCGTTCCACAAATAAAAATAAAATTTTTGACAGAATATTGGCATATTAAAAGTTAATCACTAAATACAAACAAAAATTACATGTTCTCTAACAGATTGTCATATATTACGTTTTATTAGGAAATGTTAAAATGTTATTTCTTAAATTAATCTTTTTTTTTCAAAAACACACTCAGGCTGATTTTATATATTATATAAGTTCTATCTATCTATCTATCTATCTATCTATCTATCTATCTATCTATCTGATAGATAAAACATACACATACATATACACATACATACATACAGTGGTACCTCGGTTCATGAACGCTTCTTTTCGCAAACAATTCCGTTTGCGAACAGGAAGTTCGGCAAAATTTTGCTTTCGTTCACTAACTCCGCATCGGGTGACGAACACAACCGCAACCATCTTCCCTGCTGTGACACTGGTTGCGACTTCCTCTAGCCAAGATCGCTGTCTGATCACAGTTTGTTTTTCGGTTCGTGACAAATTCGGTTCACGACCAGATTCGTGGAATGAATTAAGTTCGTGAACCGAGGTACCACTAATTATATATATATATATATAATAAGGTCATATCTTTGGCTATTAAAATGATTTAAAAAAATCAAAATTCAAGCATTTTTTAAAGTAAACTTAAGGATAACAAATGAAAAAAAAAACCTAAAAAGCTGCTCTGCAGATTAAAGTTCATAGCAGCTTGAGAAAGAAAAATATCTTCAGTTGTTATCAAATAGCACTTTAGTAATTAAGAAATATACATTTGTATTGAATGGCAAAGAAGATGGCAGTTCCGCCTCGTAAATTAATTAAATGAAGCATGGTGTTCTTGCCAAACGTGTATCTAGTGTTTTTTGTTTAGGAGAGAAACATAATTTCGGGAACTTGAGAATTGCAACATATAGGAAAAAAAAAAAACTGTGTTCGGCACATTATCCCGGCAGATGTTGTTTTGATTTAATTATGAAGAAAGCGAGTTGAGAAAGAACTATTCTCACTTTGCTCAGAACAACTCAGTTACTTTGTGCAATGAAAGAAATGTTGACAAATAAAATGAATGCTTTGTTAATTAGCTTTAGAAGGCGTAAGGGTTTTTGTTTTCTTACTTGCGTGAAAATGGTTTTGTGGTATTTAAATGTCACATGGTGTAATAAATGTGGCACAGGCAAAGGTATATATAAAAGGGAAAGGATACCCAATATTAACACTATCGTTTTTCAGTTTGGGTAGATGGGTTGACTTACCCCAATTTCTCATATCCTGGGGAATCTAGCAGTAAGGTTTTGTCACATAAGGAACCTAGGTCTTCCCATCTCTTTACTATTACAAGGGGTCCCTGTTAAATATTTCATGCACTTCATGAATAATTCAGAGGCATAAACCACTACCACCTATGCAGCAGGAGGAGTAAGATGTCAAAGCTGAAGAGCAGAGACAGGAATGACAGCAACTAATGAAGGTCTTGCCATTGGAGATCTTGCCAAAAGACACATCATTTTAGGTCTGACTTTTAAAAATAACAGTTTGACACATCAGTGGCAAATTTGATCGTTTACAGTAGGCAAAGACCATAAAGAATCATGTAGGTTGCTGTAGTAAAGCTTTATGTAGTTCTCGCATGCCATGTGTACTTTAACAGGGTTATTCACTAAAGGGTGAAGAGTTTGGAGGAGGTAGGAGAAGTGAACAATCTAGGACAACATAGCTGAACTGGAAAAATTCTCTCAATTTAGTTCACTTTCCAGTTCAGCTATGTTGTCCTAGATTGTTTACTTCTCCGGCCTTCTCCAAACTCTTCACCCTTTTGTCACCCTTTTGTGAATAACTCTGTAAATTATAGGTCTTGTTCCATTTGGCTTGTACAGACTCGGGCACCCATTGACAGATGTCAAAGTGAAGACACAATGGCCTAGCCACATTTGTTAACAGGTCAGCAACTGCTTTAAGAGTGAAATGTGTAAGCTGTGCTCAAAAAAAGACAAGAGAGGAGATTGGACAAGTCACCGATAGAGATGAGGTTCGGGCTTGCCGCTACCATGAGCTTGAGGTGAATCCTGTGGGTTTGAAATTCATAGTCCTGTGGAATTTATGTGCCAATTCACCCAGGAGATTTATTTTTTTAAACCATAGTGCACTGCATGGCCTTTGAAGCCTACAGGCTTAGAAGGGCCAATAAGGAAGTTTTTGAATAAGCCAAACCCCCTCACCAGCTGGTAGTGTCAGTGAATTGCAAGCTGCTGTGGGGAAAGGATAGGGAAAGTTGCTGTTTTTTTGTAATAATAATAATAATACATTATTACTGGGAGCTTTTTTGTCTTTCTTTTTATTTTGTGGTTGATTTAAGGTCAGTGGTCATTTTTAGCTGCTGCCCTGTCCATAGCAAACCTTTTTTTTTTTTGGTGCAAGGCTCATTTTGGGATGAAAGTTTGGGGTTATATTTTTTTGTTTCATTTATGTTGATAGGGCCTTTTTGAAAATTGGGATTCCCAGTGCATCATTCTCTTTTTACTGGCAATCTGTTCTTGGAGTTGCCTTTTGTTCATAGCCGGTTGCTACATCATTTGAAAAAAAAAAAAAAAAAGACTACCTCATCACTTATATTTACCACACCCCCATAGATAAAACAAAATGTTAGACATACACCAGTTAGGCCTATTATCCCCGATTAAAACTGTCCTGTTGCTGGCCAGTTTTTCACTGCTGTATTCTCTGCAGTATCCTAATTTATGTAGTAACGCCTCAGTCTGGGCTCTTTATCTCTAGTAAATTTAGACCTAGCCTTGCCGTTTACAATTGTCTTGCTGCTGGCCAATTTTACAGTGCTGTAATATCTGTGGTCTATTAATTCATGAATTGTCTGTTTGTACTTTATTTCTAGTACATTTCTACCAATTATCCCTCATTTAAAATGTCCTGCTGCTGGTTAAGTTTACACCACCATTGGTTACGCCTTTGGATCATTTGTAGTGTCTTCATTCTTAATAAAAGCTTAATAGAAATTGATCAGAGGCAGGGCAGGTTTGCATCAGTAAACTGCTGGTCAATAGGTCTGCTATCAAAGCTGGCCTATTACGGTTTGATGAAAAAGCACCTCTTGCTAATAAAACTACTTGAAAAAGCCTTTGAATCAGATCGGGGTGCTGCTTCTAAATGTAAGTAAACCTTATTGTAAAAGAAAACAAAATCCATTCCACAGCCAAATATGTGCTGCCAAAGTATGCTGTTGCTGTGACTGTGTATAATAGTAAAATTGTAGTATTCCGTAACACCACATACAAGTTTAGGGCATTCCTTATGTTATTTAACCACCCTATATCCAGCTGTTGTAACAAAATGGCTGCACTGTGGCCTTACTAGGGTGAGTGGATGTATCTATACTCCCTTTTAGGGTCTATAGGTACATCCACTCAACGTAGTAAGGGCACAGTATAGCCATTTAGTTACAACGGCTAGATGTAGGGCCTGGATGTTACAACGGCTGGTTGTAAAAAGCCACGGCTCCTGCTGTCATTTGACTGAAGGCACAGTCCCAAAAATGTATTTGGGTACAGTTTGCATGCATGTCTGAGTAACTGTCAGTCAAGCTATCGCAGCACCAGTCCTGAAATTGTTTAAGAATTTCGTAATTTTTAATCTTGCCCTAAAAGCCACATGAAAAGGTTCTCTCTTACTAGATGTAATAAAAAAAAAAATACATTGGTACATGTTCCCCAACTTCTATGTTTTCACTGTAATAATAGCCCTAAAAATGGCTAGCGTTCACTAACAGGATTCACCCCTCATAGACCTCAAGTTTCCCATATTTCAGACAGGATTCTTCGATCCCTTTGCAAATTGAACCCGGGCAAATTCCCACCAAGGCTCCCTGCAGTTGATTTTTCTCCCATTACTGACTCACCATGCCTTGTTTTCCAATGTGTCTCTGTGCGGAGGCAGCCATCTTTGTAGAGGCAGGAATTTGATTCCTCATGTCAGAGCTGCCCCCTCTGATGAACAGTGATCTGATGACTGAGGAATATTCAAGCAGCAGAAGAGGTTCTTAAAGTTCAGAATTGATTAGGCAGAGAGATCCTAGCGCTGCAGGTCTTCAGGTAAAGCTTTTTCTTCAGCAAGGAGAACAGTGAGCAGCACAGTAATGACCTCGCCCAATCTCAATCCAAATATCATGAGACTACCATCAGAGGCAGCAGTGACTTAGATCTCACACTGCAGATATATACTCATGAGACTCAAGGCACAAGAGCACACAGGAAGTGCATTGCTATTTTTCAGAAGGAATAGGTAAATTTTTCCTGATATTTCATAGGTAAAAGTAACATTTCTAGATGTTCTCTTTAACATAGCAAATCTTCACTTTTTGAAATCAGGTCTATTTTAAGTGCTCTTAAGGGACATTACAATTTCTGAACTGCCAATATAGAGATGTGCAGTTGGTTTACTGCTACAGGTGCCTGCTGCAGCTTGTATACAACCTGCTTTCTGCATGTTTCCCAAGCCAAGTTAGATGTCTGCTAACTCCTTTATGAATATTGATGTTAACAAAATGGAGCTCTTATGTTATACAATAAGGCGAGACACTTAGCTACTTCAGACTAATTAAAATCCTGATTACTGCTCGTTAGTATCCTTGAGATTTTAATGCATTTTCATAAGTTAAAATCAGAAAAGTGCATTAAAAATACAACAGATCCCCTTTTCATTCACAACCTCTGCCTAGCTCTGTAGAAATGTTATCAGGACCATACCAGCAGACCTAGTATTTTGAACCAGACACAAAACAAATATGTGCTAAACATGAACATAATAAATGGTTTAGAGAACTTCCAACTCCAGCTGTTGAAATTGAGACTGGGCTTCCACCTTCATGCACCTTCCCATTGACCAGTGAGGTTGCCCATCATTATGGAACTCCAAACAGCAGTAGAGGGAGATGAGAGATGGCAGGCCTGACCTAGACTTGGGCTGAATTCTGTAATGTAAATAGGTTGCCCAAGGTTTTCAAGGACCTCTGAAGAATTCCAAAGCAATGAGAAGCCACTTAAGCCACAGTTTAATATATATATGTTTGGTACAGGTACACGTTTTCTTCATGTGAGTAATGACGAAGGACCAAGTGCAATGTTTTCTGCTTGCAGTGGCTCTTCTAGGATATTTAAACAGTGCTGAATAAGATATCAGCTGATAGTTCCCTAGTCTTGCCAATTAGGAATAACACAGAAACACCTATGTGTACCTTCAGAACTTGGCAAACATTCTTAACTGGTGAATCAGATGCCATTAGTCAAGGGCTGTCTATGTGTCTGGGCAAAAAAATATATATACACTGAGTGGCCAGATTATTATGACCACCCCATCAGTACTTCGTTGGGCCATGAGATGACTCCACGAGATGACTTCGTTGGGCCGCCTCATGACTCCACGAGATGTTGAAAGGTGATGCGAGAAATCTGACACTGCACTGTTGTCCTTCTGTACCAGTCTTGCCACTCTCTGTTCTGCCCTAACATTGACTAGTCGCTGACAATTTGCATGTTCAGACCCAGATTTTCGCCTGACAGTCCAGTCTTTAAACACTTTAACAATGAGCCCCTCTTGAACATTTAACAAATTCTGCTGTTTTGCTGATACTCGCTCCATGGCTCGCGCCAACAATCATTCCACGTTCAAAGGGTGTTAAATCGCGTTGTTTACCCATATCTTCAGAAAAATCACTTCTACTGTCGTGGTAAACAACCTGCTTCCCTATTTATAATGTTCTGGCCCTCTAGCAACTTCAGCGCTAAATTATAGCTAATTTACCTACAAACGTCATATGGTCATAATAATCTGGCCACTCAGTGTATATTGCAGGTACAGAAAATACCTTTTAATCCTCCCAAAAATCCAGGTGGTCATAATAATCTGGCCACTCAGTGTATATTGCAGGTACAGAAAATACCTTTTAATCCTCCCAAAAATCTAGCAATTACCTATTTTCCCCATGTTATGCATATGAGCAGAGGGAGAGCTGTTCTAGTTCTGGCACCCTACCTGTCCTAGGGAGATTATGCTGATATTAATTAGATATAGTACAGTGTTGCCACTGTAGGATAGGAAGTGTGTTAACGGCAGGGTCACCAGGTGTAAAGAATAAAAACCCAGATAAAGCCCTATAAACTAAAAGTGCAGTTACATTTTAAAGTAGAACTGTAACCAGGCTATGACCATTCTATTGGCATGGAGGAATTGGAATGGAGGAAAGGTGGAAGACACTGACCTGACAGGTTTCTTTAAAATTGTCACAGCCATTCTAATGGCAAAACGAATACTGCTTTGAAAATGTTGCGCAATATAAAGATCAGGGAACAGCCTATATTCCAAATGCTGCTTCTCCTATTATTAACCACTGAATTCATGGTTGTACCTCATCTTTTCAAGACCCATCATGACTATCAATTTTAGATGTGTGCAAAGCCTTGCCCATATATCACTAAAACCTGCACTAATATCTGGACCATTGAAAAGAATGAATAAGGACCTTGGTCAAGAGGCTTTGAACTTGTGTCAATGAACAAATGCAACTTTCATTTTATTTGTGTTCCGCTTGCATTTGACATCAGTTTGAGATGCTTCTGAGACCATTAACAGATGAGTGACAGGAGCATTTGGCCTACAGTTGACTTTCTCTTGACCTGCATTTGACCTCTCTTGACTGCTTTTGCGTTCTCATTGACTTGTATGGGGAGAGAAGCAGTTCTGACATAAACAATAGCCCGTCGACACAGACCCTCAAACTGATTTTAGAATGCAGTGCTAAAATCAGGATTTCACTTTTGGTCACCAGGCCCAAGACCAAAAACTGAAACAAACACATCCGCATGGCGATTTGTACCGCGAAAAAATGAGTGTACGATAATATCATCAGCATGCTAATACATCAACCGGCGCTTAACTCTGCTGCTATGAAATGAATTAAACACACATTTTTGCATTCAGGTCCCGTACTTTCCAAAACAACCAGGCTCGAAACGCCAGTGTTTAATTTTCACCCGATACAGTATTACAGAGACAGAGAGAGAGATGACAGTTGTAAAATGTATCTGATTACAGAGCTCCCATTATCTTTGAAATTATGGAGGCAATTATTGCTTTTCCTGTGGCTGCCCTACTCATTAACACTAATTAAAAGTTGATCTACCTCTTAATAGCTTTCCTCCACTTTTTAAGAAAGGGGAGAAATATGTTTTGCCTTTTTTGTCCAATTAGTGCCGAGTCTATACAACAAGTTTAATTTTAAACAGCTGATACAATTCGTAATGACGATACTACTAATTATGTTTGACCTTTTTGAGGGGGATGATGTGCAAAGTGTGTATTTTTCCACATTATTGAGCTTGGTACAGAATGCCTGTATATTAATAATTATCAATACTTCAGTACATATTTACATTGCTAGAAGCGGCTTGTAGCGAGGTTGGCATTAATGAAGGTAGGCCGTTTATTCACCTTTGTTAATAGGTGTGGCAAATCGCTAAATATATCTGCCATGTTAGAAGATAGCAGAGCTTATTTAAAAAAAACAAAAAACAACAACAACAACAACAACAACAACAACAACAACGTGAAAAAAAAGGAATAAACCTAAAAGGACAAATTACATTTTAATCCAAATGTAAACACTAACAATGAACAATTTGCTCTCTTTTGGTAGCCAGAATTCGCACACTGATGATGCATCACATCAAGCTTCACTGAACTTGGACATAGCACACTGCAGTCCTGTCTTGGACTGCCACTCTCTAATGCATCACCTAATACAGGCTTTATCACAGAGATGGAGGAATATGGGAATTTACACACAAAAGCCATTAGAAAGCATTGTGATATGGATATAAAAAAATACACAGCCTGGCCCCCAAAAAAGTCACACTCTAATATTCCAGCTTTGATTATGCCACACATTCACCAAGGCATCATTTTAATAAGTTTATGCAAGGTCATAACATTAATTTCCATCTAGGGTTGTATTCATTTCACCAAGATCTTGTAGTGATGATGGGAGAGTCGGACCACTGCGTAAAGTCTTCTCCAGCACATCCCAAAGATTCTGAATGGGGTTAAGGTCTGGACTCTGTGGTGGCCAATCCATGTGTGACAATGATGTCTCATGCCCCCTGAACCATTATTTCACAATCTGAGACTGATGAATCCTGGCATTGTCATCTTGGCATATGCCCGTGAGATCAATGAAGAAAAAAAATCCAATCATGAAAGAACCTGGTCATTCAGTATATTCAGGCAGGCAGCTGACCTCTTTTTTTGGGGAAATAACATTGCTTAGCCCTGACCAACTGAAGCAGCCTGAAATCCAGGTGGTGACCTTTTTTGGCCAGGCAGTGTACAAGACATGGGGGATACAGGGTCACAAAATATGCAAGACAACAGTGAAATATAAGCACAAAAACTTCTGATCATGAGTAATGTGAGTGCGAAAAAAGTAGTCAACAACACAGGAGAGCAGAGGACTATATAGTAGGTCATAGCACTCAATTCAAGAGCTACGGCCTAATGAAGAATCTGTACATTCAACGCTTCCAAGAGTATCAAAATAGCTGCCACTCCCACCAAGGGCTGTTGTTCCTTCAGCTGACACCACATCACTACTGCATGCTGTAGTGATGTAGAGTAGAGGCCAGCGAGAAGAACCACAGGGTGCAGTGAGGGACCAGGCATCAAACACACTGCAAGAGACAGAAGATCAGAGGAATGGGTGTCAGGACAGGCGAGTGTACCCTCTTCTAATGCAGGGTAAACACAGATAGGTCACCAGCATTCAGTCATTCTAGATGCAAACATAATCTTGTTTATTGCAAATAAGTCACAAAAGGCATGTGCCAAGGTTTTGAGGCCCCGCAGGGTCCCTTCCTCAAGGTGACACAGTGAGGAAGAGACCTTAAATGATTGAGTGCTGGTGACTTCCTTCACCCTGGAATATAACGCAGCGTAATCCGCTGTTGTCACTTCTAGCACCACCCTACCTACTTTGGTCACAATACTGTAAGGTGTGCAGCTGGTATCCACATTGATCTCTTCCATTGCAGGTCGTGCTTTTTGAAATTTTTTCATTTGCCTACTGTGCTGCCTTAAAGGAGAAGTATGAGGTGAGTGCTTTTCACTCACCTTATAGTTCAAGCCAACCTGTGACGATGAGACTGTGACAGGTCGGCTCAGTAGATTGGGAGGTGAGCGAACACATACCGGGTTCGCTCGCCTCTTGATCCTGTCACGGCTCTCTGCCGTGACAAGGGGAGGGGCTGGATTCCCCTCTCCCCGCTCCGATCTGCCAGCGCTGACTGGCGGAACGGACGGGGGAGGGGGCGGGTACAGCTGGCTCTGCCTCTAGATAGGCAGAGCCAGCTGTCACTCACGCAGCTGGGCGGATCCCGTCATCTACGTCGGGATCCACTGCGGCGTCTCAGTATACCGCGAGCTGTAGCTCGCGGTATACTGAGCTTAGGGTAACGGGAGGACACTAGTTTGTGTCCTCCCGTTACCCTAAGGAGAACTATGGGGAAAAACACTGACCCCATAGTTCTAATTTAAGTCTTCTTCACATTAAAGAGACACCAGCATTGAGCAGCAAAAAACACGTTACATCCAATAAAAAAAGTCTACACAG
>NW_017306892.1:957711-958220 GCF_000935625.1 Nanorana parkeri
ATAATAATTTTATTGTGTACATATTAAAATAGAAAAATAAATAAATACATTTTGAATTGACTGGGTAGGGAAGATACTATACTATACTATTGCATCTTCCCTATCCAGTCAATTTGAAATAGAATTTTTCAAAGAGTCAACACAGCACAGCAGGACACATTAGAGAACAAAAATGTAAAATATTGCGGCTTACCAGTCCTTAGATGATGTGACTGCTTTAGTTTTCCTTTCTCAGGCAAAGAACAATTTTCAGGAAGTCCAGAAAATACCTATTGATCCCACCAGAAATCCTGTATCCCTGTCACTTCCTGCTAGCTGACCTGGAAGCATAAAACAATGTTGTCATATTTATTTATTATAGGTCTTTATACAGCCAGTGACAGATTTCCTCTCTCTGCTGCCCCAAGGCAAGGTTCCTTAATGCGCCCCCCTACCCTCCAACCCCCAGACCTGCAGGCAGCATACAAGTGATCTCGGCGACATCACTGGGATCACTTGTACATAACAAG
>NW_017306892.1:958284-964595 GCF_000935625.1 Nanorana parkeri
TTGCCCCCCCTTGTCCCCCTGTGTAGAGACGCCTATGCTGCAGGCTAAATACAATGTCATTGAGATCACTTGTACAAGACAAGTGGCGGCTTATTTGAGTAAACTCTTAACCCCATGTAATGAAGATGAACAAAGGCAGACATATTTAACCGCTTGAAGACCAGGTGTTTAGATCCCCTACCTGGCCAGGCCATTTTTCAGTGTTCGCGCTGCGGTACTTTGACTGATATTTATTCCGTCACGCAACGCTGTACTGAAATGAATTTTATACCATTTTTTGGGGACAGATAGAGCTTTATTTTGGTGGTATTTAATCACCACTGCGGGTTATCCAGCCTAGGGACAGGAAGTGCGTTATTTGCAGGTGAAAAAAAGGAAACAAAGCCAAAAAAAGAAAACTAATGCAGCCACTATATCTAAAGGACTGGCAAGTTGCAATATATAACATTTTGGTTTTTGGTTTTAGGTACGCTTTATTTGCAAGTCTATAAAGGTGTGCAAGTCTATGCAAGGTGTGTTATTACAAGAGCTCGGTGTTCACACATCCCTAAATATTTACAGTACATATTGGATGCCAATGGACAGAAGCCTGAAAAGAGAACTTGTTGTAACTATAAAGGTTACTGTCATCAGCTACACACACACACAAAACCCCCCTCCCAATACCAAGTCAAGTTTATGTTCATTCTTCCAGATGTGACACATCAGTCTTCAAGATGAGAAAAAAAAAAATCCCTGGTGAGCGCCATTGTTGGTTTTACCTAAACAATAGGATAATCTTTCCACAAAGAAACTCCAAGATGAAAAAAAATATATATATAAAAAAAGCCTTGGTTACTAAAATAAAGTGACAGAATTATAACATGAATGTTGGCGGGCAACATTCCTTAAATGACCGGGAGATCGTTGCAGAAGCATATGGATTTTAATGTAAGCCAGCGCTGATTTTCAGAAAACTGTGTTTTGTAAAACGTGATAGTCCCACAGATAATACTCTGAACCGGGTCCAGCCAGACGGAGATTTAGCCTTGAAAACTTTTAATCAGGTAATAAAAGGTAATTGTAAAGCTTAATTCTGATGTAATTGAAGATGGTATTTATTTTACTTGAATGGTAGAGCCTCGTCAAATAAAACAAAAATGCCTAAATGGCGTTTTATAGGATGGAAAATACTACAAAATGTTGCAAGTCTACAATAATTCTACGCACCCAAACTGACCGTGGTGTGTCATAAAACAATGCTAAGAAGTTGGAATTCTTCACAAACTGTGCACAAAATGTCTGTAAGCTGGTGATAAATATTTTTCCAATTGTTAATGGATTGCGAGTTTATTATGCCAAACGATGAACAATTTAAAGACCAACTCCCAGGGATGTCCCTAAGGTATTTCCCGCCTGAGGTGATGTCATTCTGAGGGGGGTGATGCTGGCAGAGAAACGTCTTGGGAGGGAGGGGGGATTCGCTAATTTGACGTTTGGATGGACTGACACTGGACCATGCCATCAGTGGCTCTGTCCGGCGCCTGACCCAGCTCACTGATGTCGCTGGTTGGCAGGTGCTTGGCAGGATGCCAGGCAGTGTCCAGCCCAGCTCTTGATCACCGGTGATGTCAGCGAGCTGGGCAGGAAGCCGCTCAGAGCGCCACAGGTTGCTAAAGCAACCTGGGACACTGTGGCCGCCCTCCCACCAACCGGGCGCCCCCCCCCAAAGAGATGCCGCCTGAGGCAACCACCCTTATTACAGGAATGGTGCTGCCAATCCCACCCAAAACCTATTTTTTTAGGTTGAGGTAGATTAAGGAAGGGTTAGAATGCTCTCGATCTCCTTTAAAGAGGTGTCCCTTCACTTCCTAAAGGTAGGTGTGAGGAGCTGGACATCAGCCAAATCAGCAAGGTCACCATTAAAGCCTGTTGGCTTCAACTTGGCTGCTTACCACAAAACCAGGGGACCTTCCTGCTGAAAGGGGGGGTGTCATCTGAGTCAAGAAATCCACATGTAGTTAGGTCAAATGAGAGTGACAAATCAGGTGGTAGGAGTCCAAAGTCTTCAATTAAAGATCTGATGAAAGCCACAATACAAATACAGCCAACAAGTTTCGGGCCAACAAAATCCCCCTTCATCCGGGCTTAAAGTTGAGCAAGACTATGAAAGTGGCAAGGGGATGCAGCTATTGCTATCTCCTTGCCACTTTCATCTATACTATACATGTCCTTGCCACTTTCATCAATACTAAACAGCTGTTCAGTCTATTACAGCACAATTCCACTTTCAGCTGTCTGAATCTTTTCCTAGCCTTGCCTTCTATAATTCCTGATGAATGTGTTGGCCCCCCGAAATGCTTTGGTTGTATTTTTTATCTGATTGTCATCAAATATTTAAAGACTTTGGACTCCTATTACCTGATTTGGCACTCTTAGTTGACTTTCAATTCCTGCCCCGGTGACCACACAGAAATTAAGGAGAAATCTGCCCAAAGGGAACACAGACACAAATAAATTTGACACGGGTTCCAAACTTGCTGCTCTTGTACAACTTTACTGTAGGAATCTAATGTGTTTTTTTTAAAAGAAATTCACTTATCTTTGTACATAACTTGTGTCACTTTAGCAGCATCAATAGCCTGACCCTTGACCTCTGCAATACTGTAAAACTTAAAATCCATGCCAACTTGCCTTCATTTACTTGTGAAGCTACAACCAGCAAAAGAGTTATTGTTACGCTTTCCTCAACAAAATTCCAGCTCTGACCTTCCTTTTTTTCATTCTGACCAACAAATATAATACCATGTGCTATCTATTCACACAGCTCCCCCAACAATGCCTTAAAAAAATGTCGCCGTTATTCCTAATATCCGAGTTACATAACTGCAGAGCAATATCAGATACGGAGACCTTGAATCTGCGTTCCGCCGCTCCATACAACCGCCGGCGGAGTTGTCTTCACGGCGGTGGGAACAAAACAACTTGCCATTATTGTCCGCTCTTATTTAACATAATTGTTTATCTTGTAGAGCTAAACATGTTAAAAAAAAAAAAAGGTAAAATGCACACAAACACATTCCTTCGGCTGCCGTCGCGCTTTCACAAGCTTGATCCCCGCAGCCTCCATCGTTTTGCTTTAAATTTAAGTCTGATTTGTATGCATGCGAATGTTTCGAAGTCGGTAGGGTGTTATTACCGCATAATCAAAACATTGCTAAGCCCAGTGGCTGAAAGCATATTATCTTCAACCACTTGCTTTTTTTCCTTTGAAATGAATGCTGATGCGAACGTATAAAAGCTTATTTGTCAATGATAAATTATTTGTTACTTGAGCAAATAAACGGAATACTACTATTTTATTTTTTCCTTCTCCTATCCTCCGGAGAATGTAATCAGAATCAACAAGTATTTAAATGGTTGTAAAATGGTTGTTCTTTTATCCATTCAAGATCATTTATTTATTAATTTATTTTTTGTCCACTGAAAAGCTGACATCGCTTTGGGGCTCAGAGGATCTTTAGAAGATCTTTGTGCTATAGCTCCATTGTTCTTGGCCACCTTGGGGTGTTGGGTGTTCCAGTTTACTTGTTTCCATGCTTTCTGTTTCACTGGTAGAAACAAAATCTCCCCAAGAAAAGAAGACGCCTAATACTGCCCTCTTCAGTGGGTGGCGGGTCCGAAGAGCTACAGTCTTTGGGAAAAGCTTCAGTATCTGACAATTCCAGGTGTGTCAGATGACTGCCTCCCCATGCCGTGCACAATAGTAACATGGGGGCCGAAGGGAGGAATTACTGTGAACAGAGCGGGGAAAAAAAGGCAACAGATACTCCCAGAAGACCCTTTTTTGTTTTGTTGTTTGTGTACCGGCAGCGACATTTCCCTTCACTTCCCGTCCATGAAATACAGCAGGAAGTAAGAGAAGAGATCTAAAAAAATCCGGGGGATATCACCTCTGAGACAGTTTTTTGGGGGTTTTTTTATAGAACAGATGTCTCCAATACAAGATTTACCCCCACCTCCTGTTATGGTGACAACTCAAAAAAAGATGAATTTCTTATTTTTTGTGCCAAGTTGGCATGCGTTTCGTTTTTGGGTCGACCATGAGTTGGACTTGAACCCAAGCTGTTCACAGAATGGGAAAAAAACTTGGCCAACTTGGTTCGCCTGCTAAAACTCCATCTGTGTTCTGGCAACCAGTGATACTGTGCAGTATCATTGGCTGCAAGGATTCAAGTGGCTAAGCTGCACAGGATTTACTCTCCCTGCTGCCCCAAGGCCAGGTTCCTCAATGTGCCCCCCTCTATGCCACCCCCCTCCAATGGAGAGTGGCAAATGGATGGTGGGGGCGGCAGGGTTAGTTTCCATTTTTTTATCGTTTCTTTTTTTCTTTTTTACTTTTATCACTTGTAAACGAACAAGCGGCTTCCCCGCTCTACATTTAGCCCTGCTTGCCCGAAGCAGGGCTAAATGTAGGAAACAACTTACCACCCGGAACTGCATGTCCCGGACGTCGGGGGATTCCACATCCCTGCCGCCCCTCTGCTCTATGCCGTCCCAAGGCTGGGCCTTGGTGGTCTGGTGGCAAGTCTGGCTCTGGACACGCTATGACAGCCAATGACACTGTTGGACCAGCTGCTAGCATTGTAGGAACCAATGATGCTGCTTGCCTAAACGTGGGTGACCCAGAGTTTGGTTGGCTTGGATTTGAACCTGGACTTCTGGCAGGGTCCAGCGAGCATCCAGGCCAGTTCGCTCATCTCTGGTCATCTGAAATAACAGTGAGGTTGAATCACCCCAGCGCTGACACAGACAGAAATAAAAACCTGACTGAGGTTCTGCTGACCCTTTTACATTCTAAAGCGTTTGCTTTCCAAATATTCAAGAAAATTCTGTTACCTGAAGTATTTTTTTTTTTTAAGCAACAGAGACATTTTTAAGGTGCTCCAGATGCAGAAAGCGGCGCTGAAGTGATCACATCATCGCCGCTCTATGCATCAATGCACTGTGAATGATGGATGTTGTGGTGATGCCCTCTCAAGGCATTGCCCCATGACCCCCTGGCTTCACAGTATTGTCCTCAGCCTGACGACATCTAGTGGCTGAAAGGAAGTACTGCGGACGGGAAGAGCAGCTCCAGATTGCAGACTGAGATCCACCACCTGGGAGCCATATAAAGAAAATGAACCCGGAGTTGCGTTTTAACTCCAAAGCTGCACACATGAGTAACAGATTCATAGTACAGTCTCCAAACAATCTCTTTTTCATGTACCAATAACTATGCAGCTTGAGGGACTAGCTAAACAACCCATTCAATTTATATCCAGTCATTAAGGACTACATTTGCACTACATGTTGCTAAAGCTAAAAGGAGATATCCAGACATCCGGATTGCAACATGTATAGCCGGCTTTAGGCTCTCTCAATGGTTTTATCTTCATTCACTTATGTGCTGTACAGCATTATATCAAACCTTTGTTCTATCTATATCACAATCTTTATGCTATGAGAGGCGAGCTTAACGAGTCACAAATGCAAATCGCGAGATAAACAATATCTTGCTGCGAGATGCAAATCGGCAACCGCCTGATGCAATTAATCTCCACCTTGCTGATCCCCGTTTAATATGTTTCTGACTTAGAATCTGAAGCTTTTTAAAGCGCAGCCACCAAAGGTGATATCTTTATTGCGCCACATATAGCCGCCTCTTGATAAATTACAGTAAGTTCACGTACTGCCATGGTAACCAGATACTTCAAGAAAAATTAGTATTTATTATTTTCTGCTGAGATTACTTTACTTAAACCTGGCTGCCCCGAGTCCTGGTAGGATTAAGTCCTAGTCTGATCTTGACTCCTTTGCTGGTTCGACGAGCTGCCAAATCTGCGCCTGCCCCTGTATTAGTCTAAGATGCCAATTTCTGCCCGGTGGTCCATTTCAGGCAAGAAGAATGACTTTAAATGGTGTTTGCATCGAAAGTTCAGCCCTTCTCACATTTATAACCTGTGATGTATTGATGTTGCTTTTTTCATGGATCAGGATAACAGTTTTTCCTTTTGCTCTTCTGTTTTTGGATACACGTTACGCAACCTTAAAGCCAATATCCAATTAAAGAAAACTACCCTTGCAGTGGGGCTACCTCTGCACTGTAAGGGTTAAAAATGCGTTTATGTCTAGGGGAATTCTGTAAAGGACTTTCACTTACCTGATCCCTGATCTTCCGGTAGTCCGCGCTCAGTAGCACTCTATCTACTACACTGCGGCTTGTGGACTGTCCCTTGGCACTCTTCTGTATAATGCAGGACTGTTGGCCTGCAATAGATGTGATGACG
>NW_017306892.1:964609-970461 GCF_000935625.1 Nanorana parkeri
TGTTGAGTCCCAGGAGGCATTAAAAATCTCTGACAGCCACAGGCATGACTCACAGAGGCAGAGACATGATTGAATTGGTAGTTTTGCCATAGCTGGAGTGCTGAGGTTTTCTACCCCTGCTGTAGTGTAAGTGTGTGTGTGTGTGTGTGTGTGTATGTGCAGGAATGGGGGGGGCGGTTTTTGAGGACTGGTGACTAAGGCTGTTGTGTTGTGTGCGACAGGAGCAGTCCAACTGAGTTGAACCACTGCTCTCAAACACAAAGTAGCCACTGCCCTGGTGCTCTCATATGCAATGCAGCAACCCATGTTACTCACACACACACGGCCCTAGTGCTCTCACACGCACACACGCACACAACGGACCCAGTGCTCTCACACACAATACAGCAGCCACTGTGCACACAGCACATTGGAGAGTCAGACCGCTGCCCTCAGACACGCACAGTGCCCCACTCTCCATTGGTCTGACATACATCCCTGTAAACTACTAAATTGAACAACACTGCTCTGGGAGAGTTTCTCTAACACATTGCCAGCACATGGACATTTTAATCCTTGCTCCGGCACATACCTAGTACAAAACAAAAAACAACATAAATATATATGTATATATATTGTAAATGCAACTTTAGTGAAGGAAATTTTTGTTGGCATGTATACAGGTAGTAGGTGATATCTTGCTGGACTGGGGACAGACGAGTATTAGACTGGAAAGGGGGGTGGGAGGGGTACGTAGGGGGGCGTTCTTGTATAAGTCTAACTGCCCAAGCCCCCTCAAATATTTATTTTCTGCTCATGTTCTGAATGCTTATGAATGTATGTTTACTATAAATAGAGAAAATGACACTGTGAAGAAAAAAAAATCAATTGCTACTGTGATCTTGCTTCAGACAGAAATCACTTTAATGCAAGCTACAAATGCAACATTAAGACAGCAAAATCTGTCGGCGAGGAGAAAAAAAAATCCTGCCTATTATACAAAGGTGCCGTAACAATCAGACCACTCCTGTCTTTATCACAGCGGGTAAGGTTAGATTTTGAAATATTTTCACATTTTCAGCCTTGTTTGCCGCTGTTTGCAATGCCATTTCAGACATGATGTATTTAATAGAGGGAGGACCTACAGTCACAGAACAATATAATTTGCTTAGACTGGCAAGCGCGAGTCGGGAATAATATAACAGGGAAATGTCATCAAAATGAAATGGGCCTTTTCAGATAAATAATCAGAATTATTTTGCACGGCTTGATGGGAACTTACACTGGGCGTAACCGTTAACTTTGGTTATTCAGCACATTCCTGTGTAATATAATTCTGCTCCAGTTCAAACCAAAAAAAAAAAGGCATAGAAGAACGTTGAAGCTGTATATAAAAAAAAAATATATTAATAATATGCACACAAGAGCCGAAGAGTGTTGCTTTAAAATCACTTTCATGTTTTTTTTAAAAACACTAATACATAGACCAGTGGTGGACAACTTTCTTGACATGGGGGGCTTCAACGTCACCAAGGGGCAACACATAATATTCAGTGAATCTACAAGAGATGGTAAGAGACTGCAGATGTGGTGCAGGAGGTTGTCATAGACTGAAGACATGGAGCAAGAGATGGTCAGAGACTGCAGACATGGCACAAGAGATGTTCAGAGATTGCAGATATAGTACTAGAGATAGTTAAAGACTGCAGACATGGTACAAGAGATGGTTAAAGACTGCAGACATGGTACTAGAGATGGGCAGAGACTGCAGACATGGTACTAGAGATGGGCAGAGACCGCAGACATAGTACAAAAGATGGTCAGAAACCGAAGACATTTTTGTGAAATGTGTTAGAATTATTTGGGGAAGTGGGGGCGGGGTTTCGCCATACATTTCTGATCCACCCAATTTACATTTATTTCATGCTTTGTTCCAGGTAGAAGAGGTGTAGCAAATGCTATATACCAGGTACAAGAAAAGTGTAGCAAATGCTATAGACCAGGTACCAGAAAAGTGTAGCAAATGCAATATTCAAGGTACCAGAAAAGTGTAGCAAATGCTATAGACCAGGTACCAGGAAAGTGTAGCAAATGCTATAGACCAGGTACCAGAGAAGTGTAGCAAATGCTATATACCAAGTACCAGGAAAGTGTAGCAAATGCTATATACCAGGTACCAGAAAAGTGTAGCAAATGCTATAGACCAGGTACCAGAAAAGTGTAGCAAATACTATATATCAAGTACCAGAAAAGTATGGCAAATGTTATATTCCAGGTACTAGAAAAGTGTTGCAAATGCTATATTCCAGGTACCTGAAAGGTATTGCAATATTGCAAATACTGTATTCCCGGTACTAGACAAGTGTTCCAAGTTCTTTATCCAATCACCCCCCATATGTTGTCAAGTTTTACATCTCCATTCAATGAAGCACTATCACTCCCAGCATGGCTCAAGAAACCTTCCTTCAATTCTTTTCCGTACATCAGCAACAACCCTTCGTGTGCAGACAAGCCTAGTTAGTAATATTATCGTTAATTCTTTGCCTGTAGAGAGATCTCAAGAAAAGCGTTGTCAATCATACAAACTTTATGTAAGGAAAACTGAAAAAGAGGAAAAAAAAAAATAGACTTGTCAATTGTTTAAGTTTCATGAACCTGTCATCATCCCTTCATCCCACTATCTCTCTGAATGCCTGACATGTTTTTGTTAACAGCCGTGATTGGGACTCTGAACTCTTGTAATTGTGTGCATTAAACTTGCCATTTATGAATCAGTTTAGGCTATTACCGTAGTTTATTCTGTATTACAAATATAAAAATGGCATCTTTTTTTTTTTTTTCCCCCCTTTTTCTTTTTTTTTTTTGCGTACGAGAATTGCAAGTGACATGCTGTCAAGTCTATACTTGTAAAGTCAGAGACATATAAATAATACTTTGAAAGCTGTCACTTTCAGTCCTCTTGTAAACATTACAGCGGGATTTTCATCTTGGTGCGGATTCGTTTGCTTTATTCTATTTATTTTTTTTCGCAATGCGAGGATAAGACTGCTAGGACAGTAAATACAGAATAGGAATTGTTACCGGCTTGTGCTCCCCCCTCCCCTCTCCCTGCACCCCCCTTCCCCAAAGTCGGACTTTGTTAGGCTTTTTTTTATTTTGGAGTCACGGAGAGCCTGCAGGCTCAGCAGTGTATTGTGGTCTTATTATGTGCACCTGGCAAGCGCAGCTGACGGTTTACTGTTGACTATTGCTATTAACGTCAATTTTAAGGAAGCGCGGCGGCGGCGGAGAGAGCTGGGTTTGTTTGTATCAGGAGATAATGATTCCCGGGCGCTTGTTTACTGGAGAAAAATTGAGTAAACACATTCTCGCAGTTTCCGGGAGTTTGATTTAGAATTAGGGAGAAATATATGTCGGCTCTGTTCACACTTTGCTAAGATTGATGCGGTTTTTGCGTGTTTTGAAAGAAAATAAAAACATATGCGTACGTCTCTGCAATAAATGCGCATTTTTCTAGCTGTAAAGAAGAACTCCAAGCATGTACAAAATGAACCCTGCAGGTGGGGTTACCGCAGAGCGGGGGCGTCACGAGGCCGGGCATCACCTGGAGCGGATACCGGGTGACACCCCGCCGTGATGTCATCACGCATGCATGACCATCTTATTGATACCTGCCGGCAGCCATCTTGGTGATGGATGCCGGCAGAGAGAGGAGGGGACGTTCACCTGGCGGGATGAGGTATACCGCCGGGTCCCCTCCTCTCTTCTGACACTGTTGGGCTCTCGGTCCATGACCGAGTGCCCGACTTTTCAGAGGGGGGCGGGGGTGACACCACAATCACTGTCAGTCATTGTGATGTCACCTCTCCAACGGTGGTACCCGCATGCGGCGCCGCACCCCCTTTGTGATGCCACTGAGTGACACCCTGCCATGATGTCATCGCACCATCTTATTGATACCTGCCGGCGGCCATCTCACCCAATCCTTAGTTCCGCGGTGGTTACTAGACACGTGCGTAGCATAAAAATGTGTTTCGGACCAAACGAATGAAAAGAGAAAAACCTTTTCATTCGTTTGATGAAACAAATAATTAGACTGTTTCAGAATTAGAAGCAACAAAATTCCGAATCGGAAAAAGCAACATTTATAAAACAGGACACGTGGCGGCCATATTGGCTACCGGAAACCTTCTGCGTCTGTGCACCACCATCTTGTAGGCGCGGGTGCAGGACATCACTTTGGCCATACACATGTTGGACCCAAGATGGCGGTGCCCATACGAAAAACAAATTACTATATGCCCGAATATATTTTTTTGATATTTGAGCATATAATAATTTGGATTCGGAGGAACCGGCGAAACAAGGAAATTTCATGATTCAGCAAGTTTGTCTGAATCCAAATGCACATCACTAGGGATTACTTCTCCCCCCTCTCTTCCTCTGCTACGGTTGTAGAATGTCCCTTGGCATCTTTCCCTCCAATGCAAGTCAATGAAGGTGATGACATCACCAGTCCTTGTCAGAGCCCAGGATAAGAGGCTATGGAGATCAGTCTAGCAGCCGGGCTGGACCGAGGATCAGGTGGAGATATCCGCTTTATTTCAGCCCCTAGACCAAGACGAGTGGGTAGCTCCACTGCAAGGGTTAATTCTTTACATGCCCCTAAAAATGCTGCACGTACAGAGAAATATCTGGTGATCCTGCCAGAAATCCAGTGAGCATGCTGTGTGTTGTATGCTGACAACGCTGTTGCACTGAAATGCCAGGCGGTGTTGTCAGCCCTGTGTGAGTCCTTCAGCGCTGGACTACAGAACTCTACCCATCCCCCACCACCCTATGCATACATTGGTTCCTTTTCCCTGCAATACACTGTTGCTGTCTTGACTCCCTAGACCAGGGGTAAGCAAGCTCCGGCCCTCTGGCTATGGTGAAACTTCAAATCCCATCATGCATCTGTCTCTGGTAGTCATGCCTGTGGCTGTCAGAGTCTTGCAATCCTTCTCACGGACTTTTCCACAATACCTCTTGGCCTCGAGTTTGCCTACCTTTGCCCTTATAGCCTGCCCATAAGCTGAGCCCAATAAAGTAATGTTAATGGGACATTTATTGGGGGCCACCCATGTGATGCACACTCAACATACGACAAATCATCAAGATGGTGCGTCCACATTGAAGAGGATTTGCAACATGTCAACATTTGCTGCAGTAATGTCACAGTTTCTGTGCCCTATAAAAACTTAGGGTTGCCACCTGTCCAGGATTTTCCCGGACCGTCCGGGTTTTGAATGCTGTGTCCGGGTTTCATGGCAGCAGAAACCCGGACACAAGATGTCAGGCAGACAGGGGCAACCAAAATTAAGATAGGGGTACACATATGCACTTTGGGGGCCTATTAGCAATGATTAGCAGCATCTCCAAAACACACGCACATGTCCAACATGTGAATGTGAGTGAATAGGTGTGAATCCAGCTTTAAAAGGGAGCTTCCCCAGGCTTTGCAAAAGTCAGTGGCTACAAGTACTGTACCTTTTCTTCAAGCGAAACCCGGACAATCAAGCGATGCGCAGACATTTTTTTGGGAGAATGAGTGGTGGCTTATTCATATGTAAATAGCGCCGCCCATTCATATGTAAATATCACAGTTGAGACAATTTCCAGTGGGGGGCCAGTAGCGCCTATCTTAATTTTGGTTGCGCCTGTCTCCCTGACATTTTGTGTCTGGATTTTTACTGCCATGAAACCCGGACACAGCATTCAAAAACCAAACTGTCCGGGTGAATCCTGGACAAGTGGCAACCCTAACTGTAGCTGCGGACTTCTTAAAGAAGAGCTGGGCATATGAAATCTTAACCCTTTCAGTAAAGGGGGGG
>NW_017306892.1:970663-983493 GCF_000935625.1 Nanorana parkeri
CCCGTACAGCCGACCTGGCTGGCTGCTAGACCGGGCCCTGCAGCCGCTCCCCCTCTGCTCCGGCAGTCTAAGAATCCGTGAGTCATACAGTGTATTGGATGTGAGGATGCTGAGGGACATACCACCGACAAAGTGGAGGGGGGAAGGCTGCAGGGACCACTCCAGCAGCCAGCCAGGTTGGAGTATATCTTATCAACCTGGGACGCTCTGGTCAGAAAAGGGGCATCTCTGTGGGACTACATGACTCATGCACAGCGTCACTGTTTGCCAGGGGCTGGGCCACACAGTATCAATAGATGCAAGTTGGCAAGATGCAGGCGGGCACTCCACAACAACCAATGATGCTGTGGGGCCACCAGCATTTTTGCAGCCAATAACTGGCAGATGGTAGCGTCCTAGCAACAATAACACTGTGTGGAGGTTCAGCAGGGTGGGCAAACAGGCCCAATTGTTTACTTATTTGTCAAACGGCAAACAGCCTGGGCTCAGGTAGACCAAAAACCCTAGTGAGAAGCGGAGCACTGCGGGAGGGAGGGGGTATGGATGGACAGCGCACCTCTATCATGCAACAAATTACCAAACGTAACACTTTTATATATTTGGTACACAAAGCACTTAATAAGTCCACATATAAAAATCGGTGCATTTTTCCTCTATTGGCCAATCAACAGTAAATGTATTTACCAATCGCTCTATCAATGTGATTTTACACATTATTGTACATCCACTATTATGGACTGTAAGGTGGCACAGTGTTATCTCTCTTATGTATGACACGCCGGGGATAATAATAATAATACCGTACTATAATAAGATTTATTTTGTTACAGGTATTTATATAGTGCTGACAATGTACGCAGCGCACATTCACATCAGTGCCTGCCTTCAGGGCCGGTTCACACCATAAACAGTGCGTTCCAGAGCGGTCAGGCTCTGGAACACACTGTATTGCACTCCAGTTCATGGGCAGGAGGGGGCATGGTGGTTCATTGAAGTCAATGTCACCGCAGCCTGCAGTGCAATCGCCAAACGCGTGGCACATTAGTGCTTGCAGCATTTTTGCAGATTGCACTGGACCAGAACGCACTAATGTGCCACGTGCTCAGGTGTTGGCGATTGCAATGCCGAGCAGAGGGCATGGCTGCGGTGCTATTGACTTCAATGCACCGCCACACCCCCTCCTGCCCCTGAACGCAGGGAGCCAGCTGGAGTGCAATACTGTGTGTCCCAGAGCCCGACCACTCTGGAATGCACTTTTTGTGGTGTGAACCGCCCCTCAAGGAGCTTACACTCTAGGGTCCCAATCTCACATGCAAACATACGAGGAGCCAATTAACATTACAGCATGTCTTTGGAGTGTGGGACGGAAATCCACGCAAGCCCAGGGAGAGCATGCAAACTCCTTGCAGATAGTGATTTGGCTGGGATTTGAACCAGGGACACCCAGTGCTGCAAGTCAGAAGTGCTATCCACTACAGCACTGTACAAGATGGAAGCGCTCAGGATCAACAACCTCTGCAACTTACAGCATGTCCTGCGAGACGTGTAGCCGCGGAGCGCCATGCTGACCACTTTGCCCATTTGATTGGTTTGCGTTATTATGAACCCGCCCTCAGAAAGCAAACAAACAGGTCAAAAGTCACATCTATGCTATTTCAAGCATGTGCAATCCAGAACATACTGGAGCATTTAAAGATTGCATTCAAAGTATGACAACAAACACCGACACCACATGTTTGTTTTATGTATTGAGCTGCTTGCCTGGAGTTCCGCTTTAAGTCTTGCTGCACTTCTTATGATTTATTCCTCCTAGCGACTCCGTCTAGATAACCATAAGTTAATATCTGAGCGCCGCCATGTCTTACCTTTTGTAGTGTTCAGTTGAACTCCTGGTGGTCTGCACTCCGCAGTCAAACACAGTTGTGTGATATAACAAGGATCAGCTGCTTCCACAATTCAATGTCTCTTTTCCTGAATTAAAGGGAACCTGTCACAGACTCACAATATTTTGTGTGGAGCTTTTACTTTGAATGAAGTGCTGATACCGCCTTCAAATTCAACTTGCTGTTCCATATTTTAACCATTTTATTTAATATGCAAATAAAACGTCCCTCTTGTAGTCATCTTTATTTCAGGAAATGTGATTGACAAGACTGCTTAGAGCAAGGGTGGGCAACTCCGGCCCTCCCGTTAATGTGAAACTACAAATCCCATGAGGCATTGCACGACTGACAGTTACAGGCATGACTCCCAGAGGCAGAGCCATGTTGGGATTTGCAGTTTAAGCACAGCTGGAGGGCCGGAGTTGCCCACCCCTGTTATACCGCCAGTGTGTCACAGCTGCAGTGTCCCACACTAAAGGTGCCCATAAACCTGCCGATTATCTTACGATAATCGCGGGTGATCTGGCGATCATACGATAATCGGCAGGTGTATGGGCAGCGTGCAACCTCTTCTACTGTGAGGGCGCACAACATTTGTCTTCCGAGCATGCTTGAAAATCTGCTGCAAATCGTACAATTTTTGGCGGGTTAGTGGCGTGCTCGGGAGACGAATGCTGCACGGGCCGTTGTGCGCAAGCGCACAGTGCCCGCAAGCGCACAGTGCCCGCTCAGCACTGCAATCATTGGAAGCCCTCCCCTCAGCGGGGCGGGCTTGCGACGATCGCAAGTACGATCTGCCTGTCCAAGATGGGCAGATCGCACGGAATTTTAATTACCTTACAACCATCGCACAACGAAAGTCGTGCGATGGTTGTAAAGTGTATGGCCAGCTTTAGAGACTAGCATACCCATTAGAGAACCTGTCGTTTTTAATCCTTTACACCTGATATATAGACTTGCATATATATATCCAAAACTGGAGTATTCGTGTAGATAACATGTAACAGCGATAAGATTTCAATGGCGCATTTCCGCGTTCCTCTCCCAGACTCTCCAATCCAGTAGATCACACAGATGGCTCCTTGATAGCTTTCTGCTGCAGCTGACGAGGAAAGAACAATCCCCTCTGTCGGAGCATATTGAGAAGTGGTCTAGTGACATTTGTGGTGTGGGTGTTTGTTGTCATACTTTGAATGCAATCTTTAAAAGAAAAAAAATGTGCAAAGAAGACAATGTGAAGTAATTACAATAAAAAAAATAAGGCCTATTGTTTTCAATGAATTTCCACAATGTCTGTGACAATAGAGGAATTCATTAGCATACTCACCATATGATTTTTTTTTTTCTAGGAACAGGCCTTATGGCTGTTACCGCTGAATTCGCCCCCATAATGTATTGACAGTTGATCTGTAACCTTCACTTTTTGTTCCTTTCATTTTTAATTAGACAGGATTGCTCTTAAAGAAATAGAAAAAGACGAAGAAAATGAAAAAAGAAAGCACCATCCTATTTTCTTGCCTTTTTCTTTTAATATACTAAGTTGCTGTTGCTACAATAGCCATTCATTTAAAGGGCACCTTGGCTTTTTATTCAGAAATAGGCAGCAGCTTATTAGCTGTATATAAATACCTATGGCGTCCTGGTGGATAATCGCTACACCTTGCGGTTTTGAACACCTGTGCAGGTGCATTGTGTATGTCAATGTGCCGGCACTCAAAATAACTGACAACTTATACAAAGCCTGACTGTGCACTGCGGTGAAGTACGTGGTAGTGGTGCTCCTAGTTCCTCCATGGTTCCTATGCTCCTCGGCAACATCTAGTGGCCAAATTGTGGTATGAATCTAAAAGTGAGATGTTTGCAGAGCGAACAGATCTGCAAATGTTTTTGGTTTTTTTAATGACCCATAGTGTGAACAGGCCCTAAAGGGTCATTCACATGGCAATCCGTCAGTACATACAGCTCCGTGCTGCGTGCACGGCCGTATCGAGAAGCTCCCTGGAAGGACAGGTGCTGCGTGTGATTAGTACGCAGCCCCTGTCATTCTCTATGCTACTATGCGGCCATACGCCGCCCTACGCTCACCCGCCCTGCACGTCCTTGTGGGTGCAGGTGAGCGTACTCATACGCTGACAGGATGGATCCTGTCTGCGTCCGAGCCGGGACACGCGCACCCGTACGGACCTGCACTTGAGGTGAGCGAAGGGGGGGCGTACAGCCGCATAGTCCCATAGAGAAGGACAGGGGCTGCGTACTAATCACACACATCTCCTGTCCGGAGCTGTACGTGACGGCATTGCCATTCCGTAGTCTTTATAACATGCTTTGACAGATTAAAAAATGGACATGAACTTTTTTTGGCCAATGCATGTGAACACACCGCAAGTATGTGAACTAGCACCATTAAACAGAAAGGCAACTCTCTGCAAATGCATTAAAATGAAACTGAAGCCAGAACTTTTTTTTAACATTTTTGATAAAGTAAGGAATGGTTAAATAGAAGGTGTCCACCTCACCCAGGCAGTGGCGTGACCAGAAAAAGGACCTTTCCACTCCGCAGTGAGAAAGCTAGAAGACTTGCATCCCATGACAGTAAGGAAAAATAGCGTTTAGGTATTTTTAACCCAGGGTCTAGTTAGAGGAAAGTTGGGAGGAGGTTGATGGCATTCTTTAAAATTCCAGCTTCTGCTGTTCGCACTGATCTTTGTTTAGGAAACCAATGCCAATGGCATGACAGCAATCCAGCCATGAAATAATGAAAAATGAATTTTGCTGTGGCTCTGGTGGGGTATATATTTTGGAAATTCCCCTTAAGTTATATAGAACATACCACAGTTACAAAGCATGGAGGTGTAGATAGAGCATGCAGTGCTTCATCACATTTTAGGGACTGAGTATGGTACTAAGACAGCGAGTATGGTGCACTCCTGTAAAACAGTTAAATTATCCAGAACCGGTTTAGCTCAGTAAGTCATTTTGTTTATACAGGCGTTCTCTTCTTTGTTTGCACAGTCAGGAAGTGAGGATTGAAACTCTGACATTTCTTTCCAATTATGTAATTGTTTGAACTTCTTGAGTACACAGGTGTGTTGCATATAGATAAACACGCTGGACGGCAGCTGTATACAGGTAACCATGTTTGTATTTATTGTCTGGCTTCAGCTCTGCAGGAATTTCGCATGTCTTTAATCTGTAAAATATTCCATTGCGTTCATCAGCAAAATACAAACAATTGTCTAATACTATAGGGATTTTTCAAAGGACACCTGTCAGGAGAGATATACTGGTGCTTACATTTCTGACCTCCCAGACAAGGCCTGCTTGTGACTGTCTTTCATACTTCTGATTCACACACCCCAAATATGGATGCAACAAGTCAAAATGAGAGAAAAGTCACAATAATGCATCGGTACTTGTTCAGGATCATTGAAAATTATTAAAAGTGGCCTCTTAGTGCATAAGTCCACTGGTTTATAGTGCATTAATATGCTGGTCTCTGGGGTAGATTGGTGATCTTTCAAAGTTACCAATGCAACCTTCTATTCCTTCACCTGCCATTTTCTCATGACTAGTGGGATCGCCAAATAGCCAAGTCTAAAGTAAGTGTAAAACTTAAAGTGACATTAAAGTCAAAAAATGTTTCCCCCCTTCCCAATCCTGCTGTAGGGACTTACCTTAAATGATGTCGCTTAATCCGATCTTCTTCTTATTTCCTTTCCTTTTCAGCTGTCCCTCCAGCGCTGGTGCGGGTCTCCGATCCAGCCTGATCTCCTCTGTCCTCTTCGCTCATGTTCCACGGAGTCTGTGCGGGTGCACGCTACTCCATAGACTTACCTTGTGTCTCTCCTCGTCTCCCGGCCGAACATCTGAAGTGCGCATTCGCCCGACCCAAGTTGCTTTGCGGCCGCCCGAGACTCTTGTTCAGACGGGAGCGTGTGGCGAAGACACAGGTAAGTATTAACTCTTTTTTAAAAGGTTTAAAAAAAAAAAAATTTGCATATATCTACTGCTTGCTAGCAGTACATATGTGCAAAAACAGGCAGGGGTTTAATAACCCTTTAATTGAATGAGATTTAGTTTGCTGAAGAAATGCTTATCATGAACTATACATTGTTACTTATAACAGGAAGTGCCTGAACAAATACCTTCATAGAAGGATATCCAGGTATTATTTCAATAGAAGTTACAGATTTAAAAAGAGTTCAAATGACTAAATATTGAAGCTAACTGTATATTAGATTTTAGTGACTGGATTTATATACACTCTTATCCAGTTTAGGATGCAGATAAAGTAGTATTAAACTCGCAATTGTTTTTTCAATAATGAATCCAAAACAAATAAATATATATTGCCCAACAAACTATTTCTTTATATTTTTTCCAAAACCTTACAGTCACCATGTAACCAAACAGCTCCAGCTCTCTCAGCTCGGCTTCCCTGAACTTCCTGTCCAGTACAAGATCATAAGGGACAGAGCAGTCTCCAGCAGTCGTCCATCTACTAGTGTTGAGAAGGAAGGAAGAAGAAGGGAGCAAGTTGAAGGGAGGAGCAGGTAAGTTTCTTGGCTTGGCATGCCTGCATGTTTGTGGAGACTTTGGGCAAGATTATAAGTAAGGTGCTCTTCTATCAGACTTCAGAGGAACCATCACAATGGTTTCTCATTGCCAGATTTAGCCTTCCCAAAACTTCAAAATAAGACTCTCAACCTCCATCTTGGCCATCCACACACCCGCTCCACTATTATATCTACATCCACCTTTACAATATGTTCAAACACGGCACCCAGCCACTTCTGGTACCTTCCAGGATGTGTTTTACCTCATTTTAGATGTTTTTTCACTAGAATTAATTTCTGAATCTTGTCTTCTCCCTACTCACCTACAGCCATCCATTCATTCTCTTGCTCCTCCCGTGTATCCAACCCAAAGAATGGCTCTGAGACAGTGTCACTTGGGACCACTTGTTGTAGCAGATGTGATAGACTAAAATTTCAAAACAAATCAATAAACCAAACGTGAGATTGTAGTCCATCACGGGAGCGAGCTTGGAGCGGTGACTACTTTACAACACACACAGGGACCATTGAGGACAAACGTAGCCCCCCTCCAGAAGGAAGGACAGTGTCAGCACCAATTCAGAGATGATTTGAGGATCTACAGCCGAGTGATACACAAATAAGATACATTTGTATTAATAGTTAAGGTACTTGAATGCATTTCTGAGACTTATAGTGTCACTTTTAAGGTCTTCTTCACACTCCCACCGAACAGTAAAAGCAGAAGCAGAACACTGATAAGCTCATCTTTTTAACACTCTGCTGTCTCCCTATATCAACTTACATCTTGCACTGCACCTGCTTGGCTCCTTGTGCTGCTTTTCCCTCCCCTTGGCTCCTTGTGCTGCTTTATGAGCATTGCTGTATAGGGACTGCAAGAGGCCGATACCAAGTCAAATTAAGGTACTTACCCTGCTTCATTGCAAAATTTACAATTAAGGATGTATTAATGATTAAAGGGCTGAATCAATTAGACCTTCTAGTGGAATTGGGTGGAATTATACTTACCTATAGGGCCATCCCTATAATGAGGTTGCCTCAGGCGGTATCTCATTGGGGGTCGGCCGGGTGGTGGTGGGAGGTCAGCAGGGGGGAAGCTGGGTGGTGGTGGGGGGCAGCATGGGCAAGAGCTCTTAGCAACCTGTGACACTATGTGCAGCTTCACAGCCAGCTTACTGATGTCACCAGTTGCCAGGAGCTGGGAGCTCTGACTGGTGTTTTCCAAGCTCCTGGCAACCAGTGACATTAGTGAGATGTGCTGGACGTCGGACAGAGCCGCTGACAGCCCTGTCCAGCATCCTCCCCCGCACCGCACAACAGATCAACGAGTTAATTTCCCCCCTGAGACCATTCTCTGCTAGCACTCCTGAAACAACATTGCCTCGGGTGGGCGTGGCAAATACCTTCAGGACAACCCTGCTTACCCACTATCATCAGTGAGTATCAGCAGATGGCCATGGTCCCTTTGGTGCATGCCAGAGGTCTGAAGACCACAGGTTTGAAAATAATAACTGCTCTACCCTACTCCCTGGCTTCCTTTCCCTTTTGTCCCTCACGCCCAGTTCAGCTTAGGTTCCTCAGATCTAACCACCCACCATTAGTTATTCGAGGAAGGATTTCTGTGGCATAGGAAAGCCCTCTCACACCCGACTCCCGCTATGTATGCCAACTGGCCCTGTTGCCTCCTTAAATTACTAAGCAGCAACACTGAGCAGTACATAGAGCCATAAACCTTACTCTGCCCCTATGGCTATAAACGCCCCTAGGGCCCAACCTTTTATGCCTGCCAGTCCATATGTCTGAAAACAATGAAATGGCCCAGCTGGCAATTGCGCTCCTAAGCCTGTGCCAAGCTTACTGGCTGGTAAATTGAAAAAAGTAAAACAACACAAGCACGGGGAAAAAAAAAGAAGCACAAAATCAAATCATTAGGCACTTATCTTATTTACATATATTGAATTGCAGCAATAACAAGCCGATCTTTGTCTCATTTCATTCTAATTAAAGCATCGTAGAACAACTGCAATCCACACAAGAGCCTATTTTAATAGTCAAAGCTGGCAAACTCCCAACGTTACAATGTAGCAATTAACAGCACCGCTGTATTTGCTATTCAGGGTTTGATGTAAAATAAAAAAAAATAAAAAAAAACTTGTTTATTAAGATGGGCTTGAGGCACTGGTGTGCAATAGAGCTGCATGTAATTAGACTCAAATTATTTGTCTGTTTCTGATATTGTAAACTGGCATTTAGCACATCAGTTAAATTGACACACTGCGCTGCATGGTTTAGCCGGTAATTAAAACATGTTCTGTTAATTAGATGATGACCACTTTATTCCAGGGCTCTTGTGTTTGGACTTTTGTAGTGCGCTGTTTGTATCGCGGGCGCCAGACGCGCTCCTAATGAGGCCTTGTTTTGTTTCAATTACCACCTGCTGTTCAAAAGCAAAGCTTGTTTTAACTAAACAAAAATTAATGCTCGTCTTCCTAAGAACTTAAACGTTGCGCAAATGATGGCGCGCTCGCAACTTCAAGTGCTCGATACGAGGTTTAAATACTGCCGGCGTAATTAAAAGGAGGTTATAAAAATGTAGAGTATAAATGACGCTTCCTGTATTTGCCGGCATTCTCGAGCAAGTGATAATTATGTTAGTTATTATATGCTGAGTGTACAAACTAACTTGGGTTCTCTAAATCATTACCACCGTTGATTAATAGGAGTCATCTTGAAGCACGATCTGTAGGAGACATTTTGTATCTTGTACATGTAACCAAGCTAAGAAACATTGTGCTTTACAGAAGTGATGGGAAAACTCCACAAATCTCTCCAGGCCATGTACATTATTTTACCAAACGTCATTGCATATTTTTACCTGCTACTGTTCTGTAGATGCAAACATAGGCCAGTGCACTAATGTCCTCATACTAAGTATGAGGGATCTGATAAGGGATGAGGGAGTGTGAGGGATCTAATAAGATCTGCCTTCTCTAATCAGAAGATGATGAAGCTCAGGGTTGTTTTGGAGAAACATACGCTGCCTGGCCCCCCAAAAAAGTCACACACTCTAATGTTTCTTTGGATCTCCTCTAGCTTTGATTACGACATCTATTCGCCATGGCATAATTTTGATAAACTTATGCAAAGTCCCAACATTTATTTCCCAACATTTATATTCCAGTTGAGTTTCATTCATTTTTCACCAAGCTCTTGTAGTGATAATGGGAGAGATGGACATCTGCATAAAGCCTTCTCCAGCACATCCAAAAGATTCTCAATGGGGTTAAGGTCTGGACTCTGTGGTAGCCAATCCATGTGTGAAAATGATGTCTCATTCACAATTTGAGCCCGATGAATCCTGGCATTGTCATCTTGGAATATGCCCAATGTGCCATCGGGGAAGAAAAAATCTATTGATGAAAAAACCTGGTCATCCAGTATACTGAGTGGCCAGATTATTATGTCCACCTGACGTTTGTAGGCAAATTAGCTATAATTAGCTATAATTTCACTCTGAAGTTGCTAGAGGGCCAGACCATTATAAATAGGGAAGCAGGTTGTTTACCACGACAGTAGAAGTGATTTTTTTCTGAAGATATGGATAAACAACGCGATTTAACACCCTTTGAACGTGGGATGATTGTTGGCGCTCGGAGCCATGGAGCGAGTATCAGCAAAACAGCAGAATTTGTTAAATGTTCAAGAGCAGCTGTTGTTAAAGTGTTTAAAGACTGGACTGTCAGCCAAAAATCTGGGTCTGAACGTGCGAATTGTGGCCGTCAGCGACTAGTCAATGTTAAGGCAGAACGGAGAGTGGCAAGACTGGTACAAGACAACAGAAGGGAAACAGTGCAGTGTCAGATTCCTCGCATCACCTTTCAACATCTTGTGGAGTCACAAGGCGGCCCAATGAAGTCATCTCGTGGAGACAACTCATGGCCCAACGAAGTACTGATGGGGTGGTGTATATTCAGGCTGACCTAATTTTTTGGGGATATAACGTTGCTGAATCTAGACCTGACCAACTGAAGCAACCTAGATCATAGCACTGCCGAAATACAGGTGGTGACTTTTTTCTGGCCAGGCATTGCATAACTCAAATGAAAAAAAATCTTACTGAAATAAAGTGGACCTGAACTTTGAAAGTGAAGATTTGCTATTTATAGGAAACCTATAATAATGCTATTTGATTGAACAGTACCCTGAAATATGTTATGTTTGCCTTGAATCGCTCCAGAAAACAGTAGTGCACTTCCTGTGCCCAGGCACTCATATATCACCCATATCTGCAGTGTGAGATCTGCTAAGGTACTGCTGCCTCTGACTGCTGGTCTCACAAGATTTGGAGTGAGATTTGGTGAGGTCACTACTGTTTTGCTCACCCTTGCTAGAGGGGAAGCTGTACCTGAGGACCTGCAGTACAAGGATCTCCCTGCTTCTGCTTCATTTATTCTGTGGATCTGTTCTCCATCTCCCCTGCTACTTTTAAAATAGAACTATGGCCCAACCTTTTTTGGCATTAGTTCTCTTTTGGGTCACAGGAGGACATATACTAATGTCCTCCTGTGACCCAAAGCTCAGCATATAGCGGGCTATTGCCCACTATATATCGATGGCGCAGAACCGTGCTGCAGCCGGGAAAGATCCTAACAAATTGTCGGGATCCACCCGCTACCTGGTTGACAGCTGGCTCTGCCACCAGAGCCAGCTGTGCCTGCCCCTCCCTCATCTGTCCCTCCAGTCAGCGCTAGAGTTCTTCTTTGTAAGTCCTTTAGTTATATCAATCGAAAAAGAAATGGCAGCACTGTCTGAGTTCTTTTTGGCCTTTGAAATATAGTGTATAAATACTTTATATTTGCCACCTTCAGCCAGCAGGTGGTGAAACTGCAGCAGCTTTTCTAGAGGTGGGTGTGCTGCTGTTTTGCAAATAGCCCTGGTTAGCAAGGGATGCAATAGCAGACTCACACACATCTGAATGACTCAAAGGAGGAAGAACACCTCCTCTGTCTCTTTGAGCAGAGACAGGACTCATCTGGCTTAGTCAGTTTTACAGAGGCAGCCAAAAAGCACTCAGACTTTGCTGACATTTCTTTTTAGATGAACCACCATGCTCTACAAACATGGGTGAATTGTGTTGTAAGAATTTATTTGTACAGTGAATATGTTCTATAAAAACTATATCATGCATCATTACAATGCACTTTAAGAAAAGGAAAATACAACTATCAACACACCATATTTTTTCTTAAACTCTCAGCCATTTAGCCATTTATGATCTTAATAATACATTTAGCAATACCAATAGTAGAATTTCTACATCATTTGTATATATGTACTGACAGGTCCTCTTTAATTGACTTCTATGCAGAGACACAACAAATAGAACATAATGCATTCAGGCAACTGTATCGCTAATTATGATTCACCATTATCTATAATACCCAAAAGGAGGGAAGAAAACAGATGTGTACTGTACCTGACTTCATGACACAGAGCTTCCTATTAAAAGGAGCAGTGGGGGTTGTTGATAATCAACAGTCTCTAAGCGGACACATAGCTCCCTCTCTTCATCACTGTCTAATTAAATTTCACTCAAGCTGAACTACAAATCCATCCCGTTTTAACTATAGTCATTAAAGTCAACGTTCGGTGCGGAACATTCACATTTCTACAGTCGGCTGTAACCCAACCTTACGTGATATTTAAGATTGTTTAAATTGAAAGTACAATTTGTATGCGATTGGCATAATATGCGCAGCTATGAAGGAGACTGTATTTACTGCGGGACATGTATCAAGCAAATTAGTGACAACATTTAGACACAGATTATGCCCCTTCTCATTTTGCAAAGTATATGCAAGAGTTTTGTGTATTTGCGACCCCTACACCTGTAATCCTGTGCAGCAAAAAGAGAGATTTTCAAAAGTCTGAGAAGTAGCGATGCAGCACTGTGGATGAGACAGATTTCACTCTAAATTGCACACCTAAGAACTGGTCAGGGGAGGTTTTATCCTGTTGTGCTGTGCTCCTTTAGAGCAGTGTTTCTCAACCTTTTTTTCCTTCATGGCACCTTTTAAAAGTGTGCAAGATCTTGAGCCACCCCAGTTTACAATGTAAAAAATGTAAACACAAAAATGTAAAAGAAGGACGTGTAGTCCCACCTGCCCCAAAATCAATGTCAAACCGGTATCCTAGGCAGGGGTTTGATTTGGATTTTTAGGGGGAACCACAGGCAATAAATTAAATTAATTAATTAATAAAAGATGATGGACTGTACCTGCACAGTTGTTATGCTTTATATACTGTATTATACTGAATTATTGTTTTGTCAGTTACACACTTGTTCCCTCAGTGTCCTCCATTCTATTGCAGTTCATATTAAAGCACCCTA